>NW_009630401.1:11564-40423 GCF_000690535.1 Cariama cristata
TACAGTCCTGCTCTGCAAATCTCCCTTTTCCCTACTGTTCTTTCCTAGATCCTTGGAGGCAAGCTACAACTAGTAAGCAAATTTTGGATTAACACTTGTTTGTTATGCTTCTCACTATTGGAGCAAGCATGATTTTTGCCTGTCATGTTTCCTCTCAAGAGAACATAAATAGTCATAGACATAAGAAATTAAGTGTTTTAAAATCTCTTCCCAATAAGGAGAAGGACTTGTGGTTTTTAAGTGAGTCTTGGATCTGTCAAATTAACTGATGTGTACCTTCTGATTCAATGCCGATGTCTGAAGAGAAGGAGGTCTACAGAACAAATGTGGTCAGGCTTGCACCAACATCTAAAACCTCACGGAAGAGGAGGTGGGAACTACTGTTTTTCATCCTGTGAGATGAAATACAGTATAAGGCAAATATTTCTTTCTTATTAAGAAAGTAGAAGAGAACTGGTATTAGATGAAAGGTGGAAAATTCAGGATTTTTTTTTGAGAAGCAAGGTGTTGTAGAATTCATCACTAATACATGCTGTGATAAAGTCAGGAACATAATGGGATGCAAAAAGAGTACACAATGAGTTTGATAAATTATGATGGATGAGAGCAGATATTATTATCTGAAAATTTTGGTATGACTTACTATTTTAAGCTAATCTCTGCAAAGAATTTGAATTTAGGCTTTATCTTAAATGAGGTACTTGAACTTTCCTCCAATGTATTCTGTATATATATTACTGAGTTAATTAAGTATTATAATTCCTTCGTACAGGATCATCCTCATGTGTAGGCAGGAGCATCCTCACTCAGCTGTGAGACTGAGAAAAGTATGATTTACAGCCAACTGAATGTTTCCCTTTGTTAACTGCAGTTGTATTGCAAAAGAACATCCTTAACAAATCAGAAAGTCTTCTGTACTGAAGGTGTAAAAAAATAAAATCATCAACACAAGTCAGTCTTTAGTTCTGGAAGTGTTGACTGTTTTCTGAAGTCCAACTTTACATATACTTGTTCCCCTCCAACTCCCCATTTCTGTTTTGCCATGAATTTATTCAGCACGCAGATAGTTTTTGGGGTACTTTTGTGGAAGGAAGAATTGGATAAATTGCATATTTAAATTAAGGGACACTCCCATTGTCACCCAGCTTGTAAAAAGGTCTTATGATAAGTTCCTTATTGTTTCCATATTGATCTTAGTAATACAGATCGCTACATATATTTTGAAGAACTGCTTAAATGTTTGCTTGTGAGAGAAATGTGGAATTTTAAAATCTTCAGGACTGAGTCTGTTATGAAAGGGAAATTTGATATACTGATCCTCTCAAATCAGAGAACTCCCCCCATACTAGTTTATTCCTGCAATTCAAATAGTTTTTTGGTTTCTCCTGTGTACACATCTCAAAGATTAAATGCATCAACAGATTTGTAAAATCTTAGTGTTACTACTGCTGTTTGTTTTCTAGGAGTCAGTAGTAATGTGTAGTAGATTCCTGTGAATCTCTACATTGTTTTTTCATTAATATTTAAGGAGCTTTTAGTGGTGCTAGTAAGGAAGGCTGGACTGCTGCAGTGTTTTAAAATATACTATTACATTAAAGAAGTGCACAAGGCTTTGTGTCAGTTGGAAAAAAGCATTGTCTCAATGGCCTTTCACTTTCTGCATCAATGGGCTTATATTACGTATGTCTTCTATAACAGTAAGTGCTTGTGTAGTTATTTCCAACCTTTCAGTCTTTGAATAACCAAGCTACTATTTCATTATGTTGTTTAAGTTTAAAAATACTTAATACTAACTTTATAATAATCTGAGATTTGGGGAAATCTTGTAATATTTTTCTCTAAAGAATACTTTATATGTGTGAGCCTGTGCCACTGTAAGTGAACAGGTTTGATGCATGCCAAGAAGTTACAGTATTAAATGACCTGTTTTGTGAAGTGCTGCTTTATGGGTTTTATACTTAAAAATCGTTAGTAGCTCATTTGGGCACTGAGTTGACTGAAAAGGGAAGAGGAGGAATTCAGAAGAAACAGTCCTCTCCTGTTACCGATCCTTAGTTGCATAAGGAGGTAATGGCTACCCTTCATTCAGTAATGAAGTCAAGCTAATCCTCTTGGGTACTAATTTTGCACAAAAACAAACTGCGTTTTTCATTAGTACCGCTAGATGGGGATTTCTCTTGTATTCAAGACTTGTAGGGCTTTTCTCTCTCCCTTTCATGCACAGACACACAAAGTGGAGTAGTAGTAATTATCAGTACACCATTTTATTAGACTGTAGGTTTTCAACAGATTTATAAAAAGCTTTTTAAAACCTAATATCAAATCTATAATGACATTCCAACCTAATAAAAATAATGAAGCTTGAAATGTTGACAGCATGTATCTAGATGTTGGCTTGTAATTCCTTCCAAACAGATCTGTTGAGGCCCATGTGGGACCTAAATAACACAAAGAAGTAAATTTGCATATTTTACAGCAGGGGGAAAAAACAGAATGCAAAAACATGAATAATTAGGAGCACAAGCTTCATGCTATATTAATACTGTTGAAAAGCATGTGTTGATTGTATTCTGAAAGCCAGTAGTGATTTGGTTGAGTGAACTCAGTCAGCATCTCTTATGCAGATTAAAGGAACTGGGTTACAGAACAACTGAAATTCATTGTTTTGCTGTATAAGGAGGTATATTTCTTAAAGGAAATTTTTTTCTTGGATTCTGTACAGCACAGAGAATCTTTCTTTTCAATGCCTCATCAAAACATGTTTTTGTTAACAAAGGGCTGTGCAATTCTTCGTTTACTTGTACACCTCTGGATTTTAAAAATAGTTTTCAGCTACAAATCAGATGTTAGTATTTTTAACACTTTATTATACATGACCTACTTTTCATTCCGCAACATCTCTGGGTTTTTGTGCTTTCTAAGGCTTGAGCCCCTGAAACATGTTCATGACTCTTCCATGGTATGAATTTGATTATTTTTAAATTTGCAGAAATGCCCTTCTTTACAACAGGCCATTTTTGAATCTGAATAATATGAATAATTGTGTTGGCTTCTATTGATTGCAACATAAGACGTATAACATACTTTCTATGGAAAAAAATTATTTACTTAAAAATTATAAATACTGTTAAAAGTGATTTAATGATTGCTTTGGCTGAATATTGTCTTGTCCCCTTGACCCACAGCTAACTCATAAAGTTACTTGGTTTTGAACACTGACTCAAGGGAGGAGAAAAGAAAGACGAAGAATTCTTGTTTAACTTCTACAGCAGTTTTAATTCTGAGGAGAAAAAAAAGTATGTGCTGCTGTATTAGAGAGCTTTATTTTGGGGCTTTAGGACAGATAAAAATGCAGAGAACCAAACGTTTTCAATCTGTCTTTTAAGTACATCTTCTTAATTTGCATAACCAAAGGAGGAAAATGGTAAAATGTACCAGTCTTTTTAGAAGTTGATGTAATTGTAAGAGGTTAAAGAGGCATCTGGCAAAAGGTTGTTTTGAGGTCACACATGCATCTGACAGTTTGCTGCCAGCCCTCCAAGAAAATAGTGGTCGGAGTTGTGTTCCTGTTTTTCATATTAACTGCCTTCTGACTTGATGTATAATAGTCACTTTCTACATGTTCAGGTCTCCAAACTGCTCCTGAGAGGTTTGGTCCTACTGATTTTAACTCTTGTAAGTAGTGATGGAAGTAGAATGTGCTGAAGTAAGAAAATCTTTTTTGCTAGAAATTTATCCTCAGGAAAGATGAAGGCATTTCTTGGATGTGACTACTCTGCAATGATATATTTACATAGTCAACATAGTATTCTTTAATCTTTGCTTACAGTAGGATGATTGCTTTTGATACCTGAGTTCTGATCATTTTACTCCCATATAGACTAGTTTACTTTCTAGTAGTAGTGCCTTAATCTATTGGTCCATATAGCATTTGTAAAGAAGTTTGCAGGTGAAATATAAGAAACGAAAATACTGATTGCTTACTGTAAAACAGAGTAAAAATAGCAAAGTGTGGTGTAAAAGTATGGATTTTCAAGTGCTGGTTGTAAACTTTGTTTCCCAGAATATGCTGATCATTAAATATCTTTTAGAATTAAAAGCTTCTTTGCTTTATGATGCAAAGAAAATAGTTCAAGATAATATATTTTTAGCCCAAGTCTGATTTTCCTATACAAGGTGAACTTGCAGCTAGGGCTAGCTGAAAAACAAAAGGTGGAAAATGTGTTGCAGGAGTGCAAGTTGCTATTCTAGCAAGTGATAAATTCAGGTTGAAGTCCCTCTTTCAGCAATTTACAGCATAGTTAGAAGATCGTTCTTTGCAAAGAGAGCTCTAGTCATTAGCCCATGCAATCACTGCCTGCCTGGTTGGAGTCATTCAAACTTCTACAGATGTTAATCAATTTTAATTTTCTCTGAAGGCTATGTTATGTTGAGCTGATATTATACGCACACCTGCCTATCTCTCGCAAATAAATGTTTTTGTACGTTTTTTCAGTGAAAGAAGTAAAAGTATTGTGCCAAAGATACATTGTCTTGTTTATTTTTAATTAGATAGTATAAAGAAACTCAAGAAGGTTATGTTCTGAGTTTCACAAGTGTTTCAAGTCAGTCCTGTCATAGGCCACAATATGAAGTAGTATCACAAGTGTAAGGCTTTTCTTTATAAAATGAAAGGTGGCTTGTCACCTTGTGCATAAAGGTGTTTTTTCTTTAGCTGCTCTTTCTTGATATACTAGGTTAAGTGCTTTTCAGTAAGGGCCAAAGAAATTAAAGGATATAGGTGATTTATCCAGTCATTTGTTTTGCACTTCAGTGTTGTTTCATCTGTTTCTGCCATAACACATCTTTGGTGGATGCCAAAAAGGTAATGTGCTTTCTGTTCTCTGCTCACACAGCTGAATGATCTTCAGGTTTTTCATGCTGCTTTTCCCCCATGAATGAGGGCTGTGTGAAGTCCGTTTGGAAATTATTCTCTCTTCCTTCAGTCAAAAATAAGCATTTGCTCACAGCATTGACCATGGCTTGCTGGAGAAATTACACAGTAATCGTTTTTTGTGACCATGATTGCTTCACTTTGTGCTTTTTATATATTTTAGTAAATTATTCTGGTGCTATTTCTATGTCCTGCTAGGTGATAATAAAAAAATAGAAAGGAATACAAAGACCTCCTAGAAGTAGTGGGCTCCTTCGTTTGTGCAGTTTGTTTCTTTAACAATTAGCACGCAGTTTGCTGTCATTACAGTTAACCATGTACATCACAGGATGTAATCATAGTCTTAATTCTATATATTGTTTCTTCAATTTAGATGTGGTTATTTGCTACAAAGGCTGTGTATTGGGCAAAAATTATAATGGACAGAAAATCATTAAAAAGCTTAAGTGAGTTTAACTCGGGGAATATTGATACAGTGTGTTTCGCTGTTGTTCCCCATCCCAGCTGTTGAGATAAATGTGGAACTTCAAATACACTCAGCAGATATATACAGTCTGTTCATTTCCATCTTGTTTTTGTCAGGGTGTCTAGGTGAAGTTAGGGGAATATGGATTAGGTGTGAATATGGATTTCCTATTTTGTTTATAAGAATACCAGTACAAACTGTAGAGAGCACTCTTACAATTGGTAGTATTAAGTTGTCAATGGTGATGTTCATTTGTTTTGGTGGTGGTTTTTTTTTTTTTTCCTCTTTCAGTTACCCCCAGATTAATGATGAGGTCTTTGAGCATGTGACCGCCATTAAACATGTACAATATATTCATTTTTTTCAGTTATAAATGAGCAAGCTTCCTTAAAATGACCCAAAGTCCCAGACCTTTCCTGGAACAAAACCAAAACAAACAAAAAACCAACAACAAACAAACAGAAAAAGAATTTTCCTTTTAGATTGTATCATTCTAAATCTCTTTCTGCTGAGGTCTGTCTAGACCAGCAATATACTGCAGTTGTTCAGGACTTTAAGCTCATGGTTTTCATATTCCATGGTGAATAAGGGAGAGGAGCAACTTAAAACCCACAAGATTAATTTTTATCCTTTCCGTTTGTATGAAACATCAGTTTTTTGAGAGGGAGAATATGGGAATTTATACCTATTTCTTTCCCATTTTATTTTTTCAGTGGGAACTTGCCTACATAATTTCTTCTAAATGATTTCGTCCTTAGGTCTTGCAGAAGGGGAAGGCTATGACTAAGGAAGATTTGATTTACAAAAGCATTAGCAAAGCTATTATGGCAGAAAGCAGCCAATATTATCTTTAAAACATGGATATTAAATACACATATCAATGCACTCTTCATTAGCAGAGAGAATTAGGGGGGAGGGGTTTTTTTGGCCAGAACTATGTTCTTTTACTAACCCAAAGTTATGTCAACACTGTTATAAAGAGATGCACAAAGAGCTTTCCTTAGATTTAAACAAAATTTAATATACCGACTCCAGTTGAATATAAATTTCAGTTGGATATACCAACTCTTATGAAAATTTACTCCTACTTTACCAGTGATTGAACCAGAGGTGAGACCCAGCTAAGAGGCAGTAGTAGTTTCCACCTTGTGCATTGTGTTTTAAAAAAATAGGAAAGACTGAACCAAGAAGTAGAATTAAACATCTCTGAAATGTGTTTTGAGCATGTTTGCCTAAAATGACCCACTGACAAAAGCAGAGACCGGCAGTAAGCTTGAATTCTTGGTATGCTCTGGAGCTGAAGTATCTCAGTCAAGGCGCCGTACATCAAGCACGTCTGTCTACTTGATTCAAAACCAGAAGCTGAAGTTACAGCGTGTTCTTCTTGAAATGTGTTTGCTGTGTACTTCTGCTTATTCAAGCATTCATCCGAGAAGCGGGAAGCCTCAAATCTAGCTCTGCATAGGCTTAGCACAGTCAGGTGCACATCTTCTAGCATCGAAGTCTGAAATAGTCCAGTTGGGAGGACCTCCACTGTTTATATTGGCTGCACAATGGTTCTACTTCAATAATGCAAGATGTAGGAAATTCTCTGATACTGCATTAACCATTGAACTGCAGTGCCCTGGGAGTAAGGAGACTGGAATACTGGTCTCTACTCCCTAGCCTGTGTGTGTTGCAGGTTTGTGCTTTTTTTTTTTCTTAAACTGAAATGACCACAGGTTAAAAAAAAAAACCAACCAAACCAAAACAAACCCTCAAAAAACAGAGTGAAGAGACAAGGCTGTATTGCCAACTCTTAGGCATCAGGCTCAGAGTCTTTCTGTTTTGGTTTTCCTCTGTCCCAGGCAACCTTTCCTTTTCGGGTGAACCAGGTCCAGCTTCAAAAGGAAGGGAAGAAAGGTGCCCCAAGCAAATTAGAGGGCTCCCTGTGGGAGGCAGGAGCCTGAATAACTTCAGACTACGGGGACCAGATCTAGGGTCCATTGCTTCTTCAGTGGGCCAGTTAGAGGGTGAGGGGAAAAGTGGGATTTGCTCTCGTTTCCCTTGTTTTAATTTCCAGGGAAAAGGTGCCTGTTATGCCTGGAACATGCTGGGGGGGAGGCGAGGGGAGGTGGGAGTTAAGCTGCTTCCTGATCAGATCCAGGGCGTTTGTGTTCATGTGCAGAAGCGACAGCTAATGAATTTAGATCCCTAATGCATTTTGTGGCTTCTGAGACAGCTGCTTTTTTAGATTATTGTTTCGAGTATGCTTTTCCAGGCATCATACCCATTCTAATCTTGTTGATAGCAAAATACTTGTACTGTGTGAAGATAACGAGTCGTGGTTTGTTATAATACGCTTTTCATTTTAACTAGCATTAAACAGCAGTCAAATTCTATACTTGCAAGTCTTTGCTATTACACTAAATTACATTTTCAGGACTATTAAGAAACTATTAAAAGAAAGAAGGGGAAGAACTGTAAGAAAAATAATTGAGGATCATACTTTCAGGTGATACTCAACTTGTCACAGCTGCAAATGCATTCATTATCTGTCAAAAGCTGATTAAAGCAAGCCCAATGTTGTTGCGGGGGGTGTGTTGCAGGCACAGCTGCTGGGTGGAAGAGGGTGTGTTGGGTTTGTGCCTGCTCCTTCCACCAGCCCAGCCGTCTGGCGGGCACCGGCCTCCCAAGGGCTAGGGCTGGCAATGCTGGCTTTCTGGTAAAAGAAATGGAATCTTCTATGTAAAATAATAGGTAAAAGAAATGAGAGATCTTCTTTTATGTAAAATAATCGTAAAAGTTATCCTGCACGTTCTGATTCCAGGATTGATTATAAGAAGTTATTGAGAACTTCAGATTAGAAAATGTTTTATAAATTTTATTTGCCTGCGTATTGCTTTTTTTAAACCTGGAGCACACAGCACTGCTGTGGAAGCTGGTTTAAAGTTGATCAGGGCCATAGTGCAATAGTGTTGGTCTGCTCTTTATCCTTATACTCCTTAGCTAATTTATCTTGCAGTGTTTGGGGCTTTTTGCAGTCTTCTGTTTTAAAACAAAAAGGCAAAGCAAATTTTTTTTTTTTTTTCCGAAGACCTCCCTCCCCTCTAGTTTCTCACGATATCTTTTACTGGTTCAGCAATACAGGCTCATACCTGCTTGATGTCAGCAGGTATCTTTCAGCTCTGCACATCTTACACACTGACCTTCATAACAGCTACTCTTGAGCAAGATATGCTTTCTTTTCTATCCTCTGATGAATCAGATGTAAAGCTAAGGATGTCTGTGTTGCTCTTTTGTGGTGTTATTTCAGAAGGTGTGATATGTGTAAGTGCTCTTGCCTACTCCTTCCCTTCTCTCTTTCATTCTACCCTTTCCCTTGAGTCCAGTGAAACTTGTGCATCCTCTGGGTTTATATTTCTTTAAGTCTTCAGCACATTCCTGGCAGCATAAGCCATCTGTTTGCTTACATTCTGTAGCTAAAGTCAATGAACTTGTGCAGAGAGTGAATTATGAAGTTAAGACATTTCTGGTGAGAACATGTGTAGGCACTTTTGATCTTGACCCTCGAGATCAGGCTTACCATGGGGTGCAGATGAAGACACACTCAGAGGCTCTTGCTTTAAAACTTCTGTTTCCATTCTACCACTGGTAACTTTCCTTATCTATACCCTCCATTATCTTTGCCAACAGGAGAGCAAGTAACAATGAATTTTGTTGTCTCTCTGTGTGCCTTAAAGTAGCATAAGTGCTCTGATGTGATACCTGGAGAGTTAAGGACCAGTCTATTGTCGTAGCATTTCAGGAGTCCAGTGTATTCTGCCCCTTTTGAGAGGATTGAACTATATACTATGCTGACATGCTGCAAGCAGAAGATGGTAGCTGGTATATTGTGGGGATATTGTTTGACTTCTGCTTTTAGTTTTACTTTGTAAGTATATCTGGGATGCTTTTTATTACTGTTAAACCACCCAGAAGTACAGAACTGATGTCAAAATGGAAAAAGCAGACAGTTTTTGAGAGGTCAGGATTTTGAGTGTATTCTTTAAGATAACTAAACAGATAAATGCTGTATGAACTGCCTCCAGAAATCATCTGAAGGTCAGAACATAATGTTCCATGGTCCTTGTCATTCTTTCTTCCCTCCAAAATAACAGCTTCTAACTGGGAACTCATATTTTGAATTACAAATTGAATGATGTGTATGAAACCTGGTTGTGAATTACAATGTGCAGGTAATCAGGATAAGTAATGTGACCCTCACTGCTTTAGAAACATGCTGAAATGCTAGTCAGGCAGAGGCAGAAGTATCCTGAAGTGCATTTACTTCTGCCACTTGTTAAAATCCTGTCTACTTTTAGATATTCCTAGTTTCTGATGTGTTTATTAACAAAAGACAGAAGAGTCTTGGCTTGTACACTTGATGGACAAAAAGATACCGAAAGGAAAAGCTTTCTATATTCTCACACTCCCTACATTCTAGCAGGGTACTAACTAATACAAAGTAATTTTTCTTCTTAAATGGAAACATCGGTACATATTACTACCCTGAAGCTATGCATGATGGACTCTTTCTAAGAGATATGGTGAAGAAGCTCAGGAACGGTTTGTAGATTCCCTTGAATGTGTTTGTTTGGGATCATGTCTGTGGCCTCCCTACTTTCCCAAGGTGGATTTATGTACAATTACTTTTGTTGATAAAACTGAGGTTCTCTTGCCAGTGAGCACAATTTATGCTTACTGGTCCTGGTGGAAGTGTTTGGATGTTTGAGATCTTGATGTAGACTTTGTAGATAGATCAAATAAATACAGTTTGAATAAACAGCATTGTAGATGGGGGAGGCTTTGTTATATTTTGTTTATTTTGTAAACTGAGTGTCTGGTTACCTTTTTCCTCCTTAAGTTCTGTCCCTATTTTAAGGTGGGAAGGTCAATTGTTGCCTTTTTTCCCCTGCTTACACAGTATAGCAGAAATACTAGACTATGGAATTGATCCTTATGGAACACTGCTAAAACTTTACTGCATGTGCACCACCTGCTTCTGAACAAAATATTTCTAGCAAGCCATATGGGTATGCTTTTCATTGCCAATGAACCATTTTCTGAACAGTGAATTGAAGGAATCGCCTTAATTAAAATAAGTATCTGCACTGGAGATAAATTTGATATAGTATTAAAGTTGAAAAGATTCAAAGCTAAATGTGGATTTCATCAAGTGAAGCAGAGCTCCACAGTTCTTGACTTTTTCCTGTGAGATCTTCTATGAGAGATCCTCAAGCAGTCAAATAACAGGTAGGTAGTGTAGCAAAAGGCTGAAACAAGACTGAATGTCTGGTCTGGTCTCAACACTATTTAATTCTTGTATCCTGGTATTCTTCTTCACTGGAAGAATAACCGCATATAGTCAGGTGTGTTAGTATCTTCCATGGTTGTGCCCTCTTGACAAAGGGGAACTTCAGGACATTAAACATTGCGAATGATGGAACCACTGCAACTAAATCCTCTGTTAATGCCTTAGAACATAAGAGGAAATGGAAGAGGGACCAAATATGTCTTTCATTTACCTTTTGAACTAACTGATTTCAGGTGGCCTGTCTAGGAGGTTTGTTGATCCAGGTAAATTAGAGTGCCCTTTTGACTCCAAAGCTTACAAATTTTAAAATTAAGAGGTAGACAGATAGAAAAGGCATAATTTACCAAAGACATGATACACAAAGTATTAGCTTTGCCTGTTCAGAATTCAGCTTCTATTGTTCATATAGAAACCAATAGCTCTTGGCTAGTTTCCAGACACTTGGGGGAAACTAGGTTATAATTAAATCTTTTTTAATTAAATCTTCTTTTAATTAAAAAAATAAAAACAACTTCATGTTGCCAACAATTTACTTTTGTCTAAGTGGTTTCATTAAAATAAATATTGTACCGATGTAAAAATTTAGTTCTTAAGAAAATGAGCCTAATCTTTAGGAGTTCTGACATGTGAATATATTTCACAGAGATATATGGTTATCTATACAAATTGTTGGTTTCAAGATTTGGCCACAGTAAAGTTTTCTTTCCCTGTGTAAACTGAAAGCAATGTTAGTCTACTTACAAGTATGTTTACCTGTTATTTTTTGCACTGGATGTAAGTTGAAAGTTGATGACATCTATTTTGTATGCAGCTGTCTGTGCATTTTCAATATAGATGGAAATACAATCAGTTCAGCATGACTGGATTACTATAAATAGTTCTAGAAAATACCTTCATTTCCTCTCCACATTTATTTTTGTCATATGTCTTACCGACTCTTTAAAAATCTGTATGATGTAATCAAAGTTGAATCTTATATTTTAAAATAAAAACTCAAAGTTATGACACAGAGTGATGCCCGTACTTGAGAAAAATAACAATAAAATAGAGCCCATCTTATCTAAAAATTTTGGGCATGTTTTCCTCATTGTTTTTTAGGGAGGTAAAGAATTTAGTTACTGCAGGTAATAGTGATAAAAGCAAGAATGCAATATATTCTTGTGCTAAAACCCTAAAAAGTTATTTTGGGAACTAAATAGTATATTTCTCTATTAATAAGAAAAAATATATTTCAGTCCCCCCCTTTTTTTTTCTTTTCTAGTGGAACCTAGTTAGATAAAAAATACTTTACAACATTTCTAACTTAATATTCATTTCTAGGTGAAAAAGTTGAATTTTTAAATAGGATGGTTATGCTTTTTAAGTGTATCATCATCCGCTAAAGTAGTGTGACTTGCCCACTTCTAACTGGGTATGGAAATCATGCATTTTGAGAGTCAGATAAGTGCAGGCTGCAATAATACACAATACATAATGTGTCTGAAAGGAAAAGCACCTTTCAAAATAACTCGTTCCATTATGAGCAAACCCATACAGCCTGCCCTCCTATGGCTTTACTCCTCACTAGCCTTAGCCCTCCTCCCTTATCCTCCTTCAGCTCCATCCCTTCTCCCACAATCCTCTCCTTTAATGGCTTGGCAAGGAATGGCACTTCTGCGACTAGCTGGCATGCTGATCCAAGGTCACGTAGCCAGCACAGGGGACAGTAGCCACCCTCAGATAAGCCTAATGGACCGCTTGGCTTTCAGCCACTGGTGGGTAACAACTGACTCGAGAGGCTGCTCGCAGCCAAATAACTCTTGGGTGTGCTGATCGGGTTTAGCAGCTCTGTTTTAGGGACTTGGTTGAAGCTTAGCTGACACAGGCCAATGATCACAAAAGTTATTAATGAAAAACAAAGATAAACACACAGGCCATCCAACTGCAAAAGCCTTTTTTTTTTTTTTTTTTAAGAAATTTTAGCTATGTACTTCTTGAAGCTTTAAAAACACTAGCTTTTTTTTATACCCCTTAGCTGTGATAGAGTATGTGTTGTTATTCTAAACTAACTTTTTCTTTTAGAAATATTTTTCAACCTTTTAAAAATCTTTTCCTTTGATGCAACCATTACATAAAACTGTATTAAAAGTGGGAAAAGTCTTAGATTTTCATGCCAAGTCACTGTTACTTTTGCTTTCAAAATTGCGTGGTTCAGCAATGTGTTCTTTTATTGGTATAACAGTATCATTTATGTATACAAGACTTGGTAGATTAGTTTTGCATTTGCAAAAACTCAAATAGCTGTAGCTTAGTTTGTTCCACAAACACAACTGAAGTATTGTGATACTGGATTGATACTAATTCTTTTGGTTTTTTGATTGATGCTGTTTTTATCCTTTCTTTGGAATTATTTCACATAACTGCCTAAACTCTGGTGGGTTTTACCCCAAACTTAGTTTGTTGGGGTTTGTGTGTGTGGTTTGGTTTTGTTTTGTTTTTAAATAAAAGGTAGTCAAGTCTATAGTTGACTTACCTTACTAAGAAAGTAACTTTCAGGAGAGCTGCAAAAAGATCATGTGTTTCAATTGAGAAAAATATTAGCATTGATTGTTCCCAGGGTCTTGATTCTCACTGTTCTACATGGCAAGTAAGTTTTCCATTATTTGTGCCCACGTCAGCGGAAGATGATAAACCATCTAGCCTTATAAACGCTGGATGTTAAGGGGTGTGCCTTCCTGTTAGGAAACTTGCTGCAATCCCCAAATTCAAAGTCGATGAGAATGTGTGCAAGACATCAAGGACAACGGAACGGGGGAGTATGCAATGAAATAAATGTGCTGGAATGTAGATTGATCAGGGTTGACTCTCTGCAGAAATAAAGCTATGAACTTTGCTGTCCCTAAAAGCGTCTTATTAGGTGAGTTCAAAGCCTGTCGTCACTGGTGAGCTCACTCGTTTGAGTAGAAACAATTATAGGCAACCTGTCTGAGAGCAACCATATGCCAGAAGCTGACTTAAGAGTATGATAAGCCAAAGGTGTTTCACAGGTGCATCTTTCCAAAAGAGAAAGTTGTTTGCTTTTGCAAATTGCTATGTTAGCTAGATACCTAGATGGCTTGATATCTCAAAATGAGCCCTTTAAAAGGGAGAAAAGGCAACTATGCAAGAGCAACATAAAAAGAAACAAAAAAACCAACAACAAAAAAAAACCATGGGTTTTTAGAAGTCCCATAAATTGAAAGCAGGATGCCACTGCTTTGTTCTGAGAACACAAGTTGCCACCTGGAATTGTAGTGAAGGTGATAGAGAATAGATGGATGAAATGTGATACATAATGGAAGAAAGAAGTCAAGTCTACCAGGCCTACAGAGGCATTGCTTGATAGCTTCAGAGCCACCTAACTATTAAAGCCAAACATCATCTAAAGAAAGCAGATTCCTAAATTGATTGACGTTGTTGGAGAAAATGCTGACATAATGCCTGTATGTATACAGATGCATCTGCGTAGCCATTGCAAATTTGTTGTTTAAGCTGGTAGATTCCAGGGTGTTTTCAACTGTAGTTTAGGTAGGTTTACTGGTATTTCTAAGGCGCTTACTACAGTACCTTGATACATTTAAGAAAACATGTTTTTTAAATCGGAACTTTTTCACAAGTGGAGTGAAAGCAGTTTTTTCCACAATGAATTAAGTACATATGCTGTGTCCCACAGGTGGAAAAAAGTTGGAAAACTTATTCCTGTGCTAGTACGAAAGATGGCTGATTATCAGCAGACTCAGGTAAAGTTAGAACATTTTATAAGACTGAAAAAAAATCTCTTAAGTCTCAAAAAAAAGTCATCGTCATCTGTATTTCTGCTCTATTTACAGACTTGCCTTTTTTCTGCTTCCTCCATATCGACCAAGTTAGCTTTCACTAAGAATTGCAAAGTCTTCATATGATTAAGTGAAGTTTTTAGAAAGTTAAACAGTTTTGTATACTTGACACATTGAGATAAGGTGTTTAATATTGCCTACAGATAGTACCTTCAAGTTTATTTTTAATAAAATGTAAGTACTTCAGAATTCCCAAGTGCTGAACAAAGCAATTGTCACTCTGAAAGTTTACAGTGGCGAGTTTTAGCTTGTACTAACCCAGACTGGGGAGGAGACATATCTTTTAGTTTTTCTGTTCACCACAGTGACTTGTGAGAATGAAACAGCGCAGTTGGTAGACCTGGTTTGATATTGACGGAATTCAACCATCTACATTGTCTACATTGCTATCTGTCTTTCTACTGTGTAAACATTGCTAAATTTTGGGGACCTAGAAAATACGGAATAGAAGCACGTAGCTATTTCTGCTATAAATGTACCTGTAGTTGAGATTTACTCTCAAGTGTGTTGCCCACATTTTGAAAGTAGATTTTTGGAAATAGCTGAGTAAGGGCAGAGGAAATGCCAGTTGCCCATTTTCTGAAATCTTTGGACGGAATTTGGAGGCAAAGTAATACAAAGAAATGCTCAGTACAAAAGTGAGGGAGCTGCAACAATTCATGAGATGGGTTGTATTGAGTAGGTCTGGAAGTTGAGTGTAGGTCTGGCATAGACAGCTTCTGTTGACTCTGCTGACAAAAGCTTCATATTAGTATCAGCTGAGAAAGGTTGATTGACTTGTCTTTCACCGTCATTATGCACTTCAGTTGATGAAGTGTCCTGTTGCATTTGGACAATGGTAGTAGTATGGTATTTTGGCGTCTTTTAAAGAATGTAAGAAAGTCAGTTAGGAATTCTGGGTCTGTATACCATCATGCATTATTGATCCAGATTTCATGTGATATGTCTATAATAATTACGGATATTCTTTCATACCTTGTTCCATTTCATCCTGTCCAAGAACAAGCTGAGCTCTAGTTCTGTTTTCCAGTGCCACAGGAGGTAAATGCAGAGAAATCTGTGTATATGTATTAAAATAATTGTTTTTTCTAAGTGTTCACTGCCATAGCTCCAGAGCAAGAGAGCTACCCTTGCCCATTTGGCCACCTGCTGGCCACATGGGTGTGGCAGAACCCCCTTACTCTGGATGGCCTTGCTCGTTTTGCCTGTTGGTGCCTCTGAGGTGAGGATTTCCTAATAACTGGAAGATGAATGGAGTTGTCTTGATTCGAGAGGAGGAATTTCTAGGTGGAGCAAAAATTTCCCCTCTCTGCACAGTCCACCAGGGGGAGATGAAGACCAAGGTTTGGAAGAAGAGGAGCATGCCAGCAGAGGGGTTGGGTTGGCGAGGCCAGCCTTTTTGCGTCTGAGAGTACAATATTCGTTGCGACCCCTGTGCGTGAGAATCAAGAGTGGTAGAGTGGTGGGCTCTTTATAGTATTCTTGAACGAAGACCAAGGCCATCACTGTATTTTTAACTTTTTGCTGCTATACCTTTGCCCTAGTAAAACCTTGTAAGGAAGAGAATGGTAATGACACTGCTATGGATTTTCTTAAGCCTTTCTGCCTGGATGGCCTGTGGCTTTTGCGATTAATTCAACTTTAAGTTATGTCTTCAGTGTGTCTGGGTTTGTCCATGTGGATAAGTCCAGACAGATTCCAGTTCATTTTCTCTGTACTTGGCAGGTTGTCTGGACATGGGACTTTTGTACTTTTTAAAACGCAACAGTGTTGAACTGTACCTGAGCTGATGACCTGGCTGAGAGGAAAGTTTTGATTACCTTGGTGCTGGTGACGCAGTAATGGAGCCTACATTGTCTGGGTTGGAGCTGCCTTGACTCCTGCCAGCGTAGCAGTGTTGGCAAAGGACTTTGTCAGCATATAGCTATATAGGCACATCCTCAGTCTCAAGGGCAAGTGTGTTACTCATTCCTGTCTGTAAACTGATTTGTTTAAAAGACTATTGAGATGAGGTGGTTCTTTAGGTTTGAGAGACCAATAGAACTTAAAAAAAACTTAATTTGTGACTAGTGGCTGAATTTATACTGTAATTTTCTCTACAGTGTCAGTCCAGTAAAATGTGACACAGAGAGGCTATATTTGAACTAAAGGTGGTATGTCTTACAATCTTTTGAGCATGTTCAAGAAAAGGAAGTGCTATTAAATGCCTTTTTTTGGGCATCAGCCTTGTTCCAAACCCGTTAGTTTAATACTAAGTTCACTTAAATCTCTTGTCAACCAGTATCATTTTCCCAGGAGTGATTATTTTTAGTCAAACATTTTAATTGAAATTGAGAGCTTTCCTTAAAGCCTAGTATTTAACCCAATTTTAAGAGTTTGTCATTCTTAAAGAACATATGTCGTGATAAACTTACTTCCTTCAGTTGTGTCCTGTCTTTAGCAGAGTTGTGCTTTTTGAGGTTTTTTGTTTGTTTGTTTTATATTGCATCTTATCATTGATCAAGTGATCAGAACAGTTAATTTGATTTTTAGCATGTGTTATTTCTTTTCCTATGCATTAGTAAACAGAAGAAATGGGAAAAATATGTAGATTCTACCTCATTTTAGATCTCTATTTTTAATGTCAGATCCTACACATTATCCAGGCACGCTATAGTATCTTATACAGCAGTGTATCTGTTCTTCATATTTGCTTACCTGAACTCTGCTGGTTTTATAGTAATGATGTCGACAGTTCTGGCCCACTCTTCAGATAAATAGATTGTCTGGAACAGAATGGAAATTAACATCTGAGGATGTTCAGATTTGCCAGTAAAATAAATTGTTGACTTCTCCTCAAGCACTTTCTTAAAAAAAAAAAAAGTCCACAGGTTTTATAGCTGACTATAGTGGGTATGGAAACTGTCTTGACTGAGAGAAGTTGAAAAGACTGCGCTTCCGCTGCTGTGTGATTCTGATACCAGGGTACAACTGTGCTTGTTTTTTACAGATGTTTCTATGGTGTCCAAAATACAAGCTGGTTGGGGATACCTAGGAATATGTTGCCATAGGTGCTGTCGTGTTCTTTAAAGATTTATTTTTAACACTGTTAACATTAAGACTACAGTCATTTCAAATTTATCTTGGTCTAAAAGTGTTTCATATTAGTAGCTAACAAAAAAAAAAAAATTCAAGTTGGAGGGAGGACAGTGGGTTTCCCCCCCTGCATTGTGTTTAACATAGCATAGCAAAATTAGCCAGGCTGGCAGAGCTTGATGTAGAAGTCTTATGAGAAGTTTTCCATTAACTGGAAAGTCCTGTAGATGTCAACTTTAAAGGTAAAATAGTTAAAGTTGTATACAACATGTCGTAAATAGTTGTCAGATATATTTACATTTGATTTTTGCCACGGTATTTCTGGCTAGCTGCTGATTTTAGGAGAGCCACTAAAATTGCAGATGTGGAATATTTTGAAAGACTTTTTTTGGGGTTGCATTTTTTTTCTTTGTTTGCTCAAGAGATGTTCTTTGACAAATAGCACAAATCTGCTCTAGTGAAGGGTTGTATGGTTTTTCTGTAATAGTTAAATCTGTGTTTGCTGAAGATCTTGTCTGATTCTTTACTGTTTGTTTGATATCAAGGACCACATTTATCAACTTGGAAGGTATGGGGGAATCCAAGTTTTTACCACTAATTATTTCTCTCTTAGATTTTTATTCTGATTAGAGAGTTTTATGTTTTGGCTTTTTTATTGTAAATTTATATGGTAAACCACGTTAGTTTTCTACTACATCCTATGATAAGCATGTTTAGCTAGCAAAGAACCTCATCCTTGATCTTTTTCTTTCACTTTTGTGTTTAGCTGCTCCTGAATAACATACTAAAAATAAACTAACTTTACCGAGATTGCTTGTTGACATTTGTATTCAATGAGTCATTGTAGTGTGTTGCTATATGATTAAGATCTATTTTGGCTTTTAATCATACATCCATGTGGTGTGCTCTTGAAAACAAGTAATTGAATGTTGAAAATTCTGATATCTGTCTTGCCAATTTATTGAAGTCTAAATCTCTGTATAATATTAAACTTAGTAGCTGTCTGTTGTCTGAATATATCAGGACTCAGCTACAGTGCATTTTTTTTTTTTTTTGCCATAAAGGCTCAACACTTACATCGGCAATAACATGGACAGTTTCAGTGACCCAGTACTGACTCTGTAATAGACAAAACAGGAATTTTCATTGAAGTGTGCCAGTTAAGGAAGGACACTTTTGGTACTTTACAAGAAGAGGACATCTAGAATCTAGACTCCAGCTAATTAATTTGCAGTGAAGCAAACAAGAGAGAGACCTGTCATAAGACCTGTGGCTTTTTTAAGTAAGATTTTTTTGTGCACGCAATGTTAAACTTTCTGTGAAAGGGTTGATATAGAGGATATATAAAGAAAATCAATGTATCATTTGCCAATTAGCATATATGGCAATTTATATAAATTTATATATAGCATTTACTATTTTCAACGACATTTGCCATCTTGCATACTATTTTGGGATAAACTGGCAGATAGTTTTTGTTAGTCTACAGTTCCATGGTTGCTTTTTGCATGCCTGCATGTGTATCCCCTGAAAAGTGTCAGCCACAGACTTTCCGTGTGTCAACATTGCTGGTGTGGCTGCACGCACGTTGGGTGAGAGCACTGATCAACTAGACAGGTACCCAGCAAGAGTTGGGCCTGAGGGCGATGATGTGGTCTGGCTGGGATGGGGTTGTGGGTGGAGAGGGGATTTCAGCTGCAGCTTGCACATAATGTTGGTTAAATTGATTGTGAAACCAGCCCTCGAGGTAAACCTATAGAGCACATGTGTACTTGCTACATTTTTGTAAATAAACATGCAATGAGGAAAATCTAGTGCTTCTTCTAAAATGATTATTACAGTCATCTCAATTTTCATAGTAAATCTTGCTGTTTTTCACAAGTGTGAATCAGAAAATGTGTGTAGGCAATGCAAGGGAGGGTTGTCTTCAATAGTAGTTCTTTTTCTGAAAACTGGTCTCTTTTAAAACATAGAAAAATGTAATTAGAATTATATCTTAGTATTAAGGGGACAAGATATTTAACATAAATGAAAAATCAGTTTAAGTTAGTGTATCATGACTGTATTGATTCCACTAACATAGTTATTCAGTAGTTACCTCTCTTCATGGTCTGGCTTGCTGCTCTTACTGAATTTCCTATATATGAAATTCCAGCATTCACAGAGCATGGGACTAGGTGCATGGCAGATAGAATTTCTCATCTGTTGTCACTGCTCACGAATCTAAAGAAACCATGCAGATACTGACACTATAATCTTGATCAGACATGCTTTAAAAGACTGTATTAGTTTGTCAAGAATTAAATCTTACATGTACATGAAAATACATGTACATTAAAATACATGTACATTAAAACTCTGTAACCAGTTCAACTTTGAAACAGTTTGCAAGTAGCAAATGAAGGAAACTACAAATGAAAGAAATATCACCTCCACTTTACTGTATAAACAATGTTCTTATAGAGCACTGCTGAAGTAATAAATCTTCATATTTACCAAACTTTCATGTAATAGAAATAGATGTCCAGCTGATAAGAGTTTGGTTTTTATAGCTTCATTTATGGCCTTATCACTATCCACAGAACTTGGAAGGTAATAAATGACTCCCAGAAGCAGATCAACTAAATTATAGTTTAATGCAATAGTGCTGAGTATAGTGGAGGAGTGATTACACTGTGCCTGAACACTCCTGCTGGCTAGTCATTAGAGGAAGGGACATTGGATTATTTTCTGAGCATCTAGTTCTGAAGTCCTTGCTGAAGCAAAACACTTTTTTTTTGGTGTGGTGAGGAAGGATTTTATTGTGTTAGTACAGGGATTATAGCTTGAAAAGAAACAGTCCATTAGAGGGAAATACAAGGTAATAAATTGGCTTAATTTCTCCTTTGGACATGGACATGTTTAAAGGCCAAAGCAAGACGTTTTTCACTTTAGCGATGGAATAAAAAAAGTTGTACGTAGCTTTCAGAAAATTGCAGCTGCAGTTATTTATTCTCTTTTTCATCCCATCCCTTTAGTCTTTATAATAAAAGCTGTATTTCACCTCTTGATTTAAACACAATCATTGCATAGTAGTAATTCCTGGTTGATAATAAGTTTGTTTTGTCTAGTAGCCAACTTTATGATGCAATGTTACGGAAAGTGTCCCTGTCCGAAGAATATGTCATCTAAAAGATAGATAAGAGTTGCACAAATCAAGAAGAATATGAAAGATAGTGGAGGCTTTTTTCCCCCTTTTTAAAAAATAAATTAGGGTGGTGCTAAGCAGCAACCTGGGGTACGTGTTCCAGGGAGCAGAATTTTAGGAATTGTCTTGAAAATTCTTATTAATTTTGTTTTGTAATTTTTTCCACACATGACTGATGGGAGCTCATCAGAGAAACCAGCTGATGTTATCTTCATGGGTACACTGGAAAAGAAAAATAGCAGCAATAAAAATGGTGAAGGTTTATTCAGAGTGAGGAGCTAATATGGAAAGGGTGGCAGGGAGGTGTAGTCACAAAAAGAGCTCAGAATGATTTTTGACATCAGCAATAATTTGGTAATTGAGTTATCTGGAGCAAATCTTCATGGCTGTAGCTAAAATAATGCCCATGCCATGCATAGGGACAACTTGTAGAGACTAGTGGTGAATATAAATTTTTGTGCATTACATAGAGACTTGTTCATTGTAGAGTTACTGTAGTAATTGATGCAGTGAGTTGCCAGCCATCATGGATTTAAAACCAATTTTGTCAACCTGACTGCCACCTCAGCAGAAGGCTTGAGACCTGTGCATTGCATGCATGGGCTTTGGATTATCATGCCTTAAACTGGCACATGCTTGAGCTTCGAATACTGGCTTTTCAGAATAAATTGTTACCTGTGAAGGTTTTTTCTCATCAGCCTTTTTATTAAGGCCATTACAACATTTTAAAGTATGGGAAACTCAATTAGTTACAATAATTGTAATTAATTTTTCTCCAAGTCATAGTCAAAGTGTTTTCTATTGCAAATAGGCTTAACGTTTTGCTTTTAAAAGAGTTGAAGAGTATCAGTATGGTATCTTCTGCTGGCTGTTCTGCAGGGTTGGTGACCAGCAACTGTGGGAATGGGAACTGCTTGAGCTGCTCGAACTGGTGTCCGGTATCCTTACTGCGATAACATGCGAGACTCTGTCTGAGGTTTTGGCCAGATGGTGTCAGTTATGGAACCGAGAACCGAACTCAGGAAATGCAGAAGTTAAGGCTTGATTACACTGTGTTAACTGTTTATCCATACACATCATATTAACGTCTCTAGTTAATGAAAACAACCTATTTTAAAATAGAAATGTTTAAGATGTGACTGTACTTTGATTTCTGTGCTTAAAAATGATCTTTGCCTTATGCTATGGATTCTTTGCTCTAAAGTCTTTGAACTTAAAATTGCAGAAATTTAATTGAATTTGCCTCGTGTTTCAAAAGCAGATTAGTCTTTGAATTTTTAGTTCAGATTTTTCTCTCCCTAAAGCACAGTGTATGAGAATATACTTACATGTTATATTGAAAGCTGCTGCATTTCTCCTCTGCTTCTCAAAGGAAATGTTGAGCAGTTGTAACTCTGAGGTAACCTGATCTCTCAGTAACTGGTACAGAGTTTGTCTTTCAGAGTAATTTTTTGATTCATTTCAGTTTTATTTTACGTACTTTGTATGTTTGTTTGGTAAAATGCCTTTAGGCAGAACAACTTTTATAGGCAGAGGTAATTTCTCCTATTAACCATGAGTATTGTTAGATAAACTAGACTAGCTTTTTGGAGACACCAGCCCTTCTTCAGGTGTGAAATTGAAAGCAGCTGCTGTTGCTGCTCCTCAGCCAGATAGCATCCAAGACAATTGCTCAAAATGTAGGTAAACTGAACCATCTTGGGAAGAAAAGAGAGTTGATGCTTTTGAAAGGAGAGGAAGAACTAGTAAGGTGGGAGGAAAGGTGATAGGGACTCAGATTTTTATGGTAGGGAGAGGTTAGTAGAGGATGGGGATTTAGAATTGCTGTAAATCAGACATCTTTCTTGAGGCCACGATTTTTAATGTCCATCAGAGAAAATAACAGAAACTACTTACAAAATATGTGCAAACCTGTAGTCAACTCCAGTAATTTTGCACTCATATTCCATTTTCAAAGCCTAATTGCTTCTGGTTTTAGGCTTAAAGGACTTTTGTGACCCAAAGCCTAATATTTCTGTCTACTCTAGTTGATCTAATAAGATATATTACCTTTGCTTGTAGACTTTTCCCTGCCTGAGTTTAGATCTTAACAACTACAACAAAACACCCCTACAGTTATTTTTTAAAGTCACTTGTTATTTGTCTGTACTCTGACAGAGATTTATTTTATTCAGGTAGTTGTCTGAGACTACGTGTGGGAATATTAAGAGGTTGTCTTGGACATTTCACCATTCACTCTTTCTTGGCCACCATTTTACATTTAACAGAATCTACTATTTGGGCTCTCCAGTGGGTTAGGCTTATTTTTCAGTGAGCTAAGTAAACGTAGTTGTTATTATCCCAAAGATAAGTCCATTGTATTGTTACTGGGCCCAAAGCAAAACATGCACTTAAACTGGCAAGTTGATCTTATTTAAAGTGCTGGCCCAATTTAACTTTCCTTGCATTCACACTAAATGCAGCACTTGTATTTAGGTGTTGTTTCCAAGCCAATTATTCGCATACATTTAAAAAGCAATCAGATCTGGTCTGTTAGGTCAAGATGATATGAACATAAATGCACATTCTTACAAATAAGCTGCCCTAAAATATAAAGTAGAAAAACAAATGTAGTGTGAAATGCTATGTAAAATGCAGGCATGGCATAATTAGCAAAGGACAGTAGAAATGCTGTTTGTTAGGACTTGAATAGTAACAGTCAATTAATTTCTCACAACGGGAAACAGCAAAGCATTTAACAAAGAAACATCATCTGTCTCTACAGGATAAAGACTATACAAAGAATCACAAAACTGAGACAATTAATAGATCATAAGTCATGAAATAAAAAACCAGAAGGGACAGACTTCATATTTCTTTGCAAAGAAATCTGTCTCTACATTTTAATAATTGATAGATTTAAAAATTTTTTACATAGGGTCTGAATGATGCTATTTTATATAAAACAAGCACATACACAAAGCACAGCTAGGTACATATATTGTGGTAAATAACACGTGCAATGTAATTGTAAGCTTGATAACCTAGGCAAAGCCATCATTATTCAAACTAACTGTAAAAAACTCAGATTATCAGTTCAAAGTTAGCTAGTAAGGATATGATTAATGTTTCTCCCCTTCCTTTTCCTCAGTACCAGAATAATGGATTGGATAAGCCAGATAAACAGAGAGGCAAAGAAGCATTGCATTAGATGCAGAGAGAAAGCAGTTATAAACAAATCAAGAGCTCAAACTGTTGTAATAAAGTCAAATCTTATGATAAAACATTCAGCACTTCTACTTAAATACCTTGAATTGCTCTGAGAAAGCTTCAGTGACCATGTAAACTCACTAGACTCCAACTTAGGTACCTTCATTGTATTGGATCATGTTGGATATCTGTGGTAAGCTTATTTTCAGTATATAGACAGTAGAACCTTTCTCCTATAGTAGGCTTGATCTTGCATCACTGAAGTTAATTACTTTTCATAGGACCAGGATCAAACCCCATGAGAGAATACAAGGATATTTTAAGGGTAACACAATTAAGGGAAGAAATAGCATTATCTGGAAATGTTCTGTTATCTGGAATTTCTGGCTTCTCTGCAGCTTTTCCAAACATCATGTCAGGGCTGTTGGGAAAGGTACAACTTTCCATTTAGTTCCTCAGAGCATGTGGGGATCTGCCTAGCAATTTTTTGAATTGGGGTTATTTTGAGAAAGGCTGATGTGGAATAGATATTCAGTAGATTTTTTAATAGCTGTGCTAAGTTGGATAGCGATGTCATGGGTTTTGATGATTCTGCTTTTTTTTACTCTTGTTTACTTAGTATTTTGAAAGTCCTGTTACAAAGCATATGTAACTTGGTATTACTCCTCTGGTTGTTTGGAAAAAAAAAACCACCAAATCCTTCCTCTCCTCTTTCCCCACCCAAAAACAAAGAAGAAAATATTGGGCCTCATTTAAAATAGAGAGATGAAGGGTAATGTAAATTGATTCCAGAAAGAGTGGATAAGGAGGAGACAGGGAGAGGGGGGAGAACAACTAGACGCTGCATCACCTCTTTTACCCACGGAGGAATGTTGCCAACAAGAATATGGACTTGCTGGAAATTAAGTAAAGTGATCCTTCTCAGAGCACAAAAAAAGTGAAATAAATATGTCTGACTTGCTGAGTTTTTTTATGTTTTTCATATCTGCTTCTGGGCCAATGTAGCAACACAGTATTCATTAGTCATGGCAATCTAGTCCAACAGTCATATACAGAGTGTAATATGCTTGATCTCATGGTGCTGCAGTCAGATATGCACATACAAACATTGTCCAACAGTTAATGTTTAACTTTACTGGTTTGCCTTTGCTTTGCATGTTTACAGCTGTTTTTTTCTTCTGCAATGTTTTAAGACATTTGTTCACTGTAGAAGTACTTTAAGTGTAATACTGGGGAACTGTGGCAATGTATTGGAAATTGTGACTGCCCCAAAACACATGGTAATAAGAGGTTGAAAATGTACTGATATCTTGAGGAATTATGGAGTCAAATGCAAATGAAATTTAGGGTAGTATACACAATGTGACATTTCGTACTAAATCCCAGGATGCAATTCAAAAAAGTAATTTGGATCCTATTGGACATGCATAAAGTGATTTTTTTTTAATTTTTTTTTTTTTTTTTTAATTCCCCTACTTTATTTTCAGCAGAACTCTAATAGTTTTTTTTTTCTCTGTGGGGATACATCTCTGCCATTGCAACTTTAAAAAGTCATCAGCTTCTGCTGCAAAGAATTTTAAAGAAACATTCTACTTAGGGATAATTTCAAAGCTAGAGGAAGAATTTGAAAACAGCTCTTCATATATGCCCCTGGAGATACCCATCACAAATATTTAATATAAAATGGCTGACTTCCAGTGCTAAAGACATGGTGCTTTTTGATTGGTATATTTGCATATTAAAACTTTGTACAGTAAACAGTGTTGCATTATGTGTGATAAGTGATGAACTTTTAGAGCTCAGTGAATTGCTGATTTTTTAGTTGATCTGCAATAAATGTCTGTCAGTGTTCACATACACACCCTTTCTGAGGCACAGCCTAGCACTAGCTTCAAATGCCATTCTTGTAACATCCTTCTCTTTAAAAAAAGAAGAGAGATAATTTATGAATAATGGCAGAATAATCTCGTGGGGCTTTGCCCAAGAGGCTGCCACTTAAGGTGCAGATAGGACAGATGAATTCATTTAACAGATCGCTGTCACCGAAAGGGGCTGGTTTCTTCTCCCCTGCACCTGAGTCAGTCTAGCCATTTGTCTGATTTCTTGGTGATTTGATTCATTTCACTAAGCTGGTGAAAAACAAGTCACCCCCACACACACATGTGCTTTGGGGTTTCCTGCCTACTTAATAAACTGAACTGTCTCACAGAAGCATCATATGAACAGCAGAGACAGTTTGAAGGACCAGCTCCTTTAATGAGGTTTTACCTTGGCTTAGCCATCCTAAAACTACAGGCTGGGAATGACTGCATGGTACATAATTTATAAGAAACAGAATCATGTTACTCCAGGTAAATACTCTGTAAAATCAGCTTGAGATATTCAGAGGTCATGTGTTTTGAGTTGCAGTAAAAATTCAAAGACATTCTGCTGCTGTTGAACAGAATTTTGAGCAAAGATGGAAAAGTAGTAACGAGAGCGTAGAAAGGAAGTGGCATACCTGGGAGATAAAATGCATAGAAGAGCTTAATTAAGAGTGAAAGAAGACAGAAGGTGTTGAACAAAGGAGTGGCTTTTTTGTTCTACTAACAATAGCTCTCAAAGACAAATATTGCCATCAAGAGAAGCCAATTTAAGTTGTGTGTCATAGTCCAAAGGAAAATGGTCTTCCCAAGTGTTAATTCCCATTTGCCTTAACTTTTACATGTGCCCAAGCAGCAATATCGTACATTTTCCAGCTGTACTGTAAATACATAAATATTTTTAAAAAACATTTAGCTTTTTCAAATCCAGTAGCTTCATGTTTGCATTGCTTCATTAGACTGAAGAGACTTAAAACATAAATTGATCTCTGAACAACTGTTTTATTAGTTAAATGGGAGCTTGCAGGCAGTACTTTGCTGATTCTGTGTACTAGTTACTTCACTACATCTCGAAAATGTGCACATGGTAAAATCAGCCTTCGACAGTTCTTTGAAATGCTGCAAACTTAGTGAGAAGTATGAACGAAAGTGTGCAGAAGCCACTTGGCCACCAATCTAATGCTGGAGAAAGGAGGTCACTCTGCAAACTGGGTGATGAGTGTCTTTGTGAAATTTGAAAGTGGAAACCTGTCCAGGATGGTGACTCGCATAACATAGACCAAGGTCTTCACAAGCAAGCTGTATTACAAAGGCATTGTGCTTTTGCTTCCCTCTTCTGCCCTGTATGTCAGTGAGTTCAGCCTCAGTCTTGTCTTCCAGCTCTTTCGCTTGCTGCTTGCAGTGTGTATTTCTAGACTTACTTACCTTTTCAGAACAAACTTGTGTCAGTAAATGCTGTGTGGGAAAAAAAACAACTCTATCACCTTACCATTATCAATAAAAAAATGCAAGCTATAAAACACATCCTGACTTTCTACACAGCCATTGCTCCACCATGTCCTGAATGTTACAAGCCCTGGTAGGAGATCAATAATAAGGGAAGGAGAGGATGAATATTGTGCAATATGGAAATTATTCCATTGTAGTAAGAAGAAGCTGGTATTGCTTTGCCATATATATGCACTTACTCATAATATTAGTGTGGTAGTACTGAAGCTAATCTATTGCCTCTTCTTTCAGTTGTCCACACTGAAAATGACTTTTATAAGGCTTTTTTGTAAGGGAAAACATGTTGCAGCTTTTCAATCTGGTGGTATTCTACTCTTTCAAATATCAGGATCAGCACTGCCACTTTTGAATTAATGAAAGTGCAGATGATTGAGAACAAAGGGTTCATGTGATTTAAATGGTTTTAATCCTGCATTATTTCAATCAGAACTCAACCTTAAAATATAGTAATACTAAGTGGGAGGGAACTGCTTGAGATTTTACTGTTTTTCATAATAAATGACAATGTATCTGGCTTGTTTAAAACATTTATCAAGATTTACTTCCTAACAAAGGTTATGATAGTATCCAGTTGATTCCATTACTGCCAGGGTATTTTATCAAAGTGGGAATTGAATCCAAACACTCCTCCTCACTCCTTGAAATACTCTTAGGTCTGCTTATTTCTGATTCTGATCTTATTTTTGATCTAGACTTTGCAAGTTGTGCCTTGCACTTTGTCCCTGTCAATCTTAAATAGTTGGGATTTCAGAAAAGGTACTTTATAGCCTTATGATACCCAGTACAAACTTTCAGACCTGCTAAATGACAATGACTACTGTATACACATAGTGCATTTTGGTGTTTGTGAGAGTATATGGATTATAGTTAGTTTTTATTTTACATGTCTGAATGTCTAAGTTTAGCTTCTTTTTGAAGCAGCTATGTGTGAAGAATATGTATTTGAAAATGTTGCTTCAAAAAAGTTTTGAGGTCTTACTTAGATTTTTGACCTTAGTTTACATGCTCCTTACTAGCTTTCTTTTGAGCCCTCAAAGAATGTCACCTGATTTATCTTACTAACATTGCTGTAGTAGCAAGTCTTCCATCTGAGTGAATTGGAAAGTATTATCAAAAGTAAAAACTACAAAATGAGTTTCATAATACTCTGTTATGGTTAAAACAACTTTCTTTAATTTGCATCCTAAAGCTAATTCTGCATTTCTTTTAATTCAAAACCTCCAGACTAGATAATTTTCTTGATGAAACATTTATTAGATTATTAAAGAATAGACTTTTTAAAAAGTTTTTCATTCTCCCCATCTAGAAATATTCAGTTACCATAAGAAAATGGTGATATGTGATATGTACACATAATAGACGTCAAATGACTTTTTCATTAAAAGCTTGTGGTGGTTTTCTCCCTGCACCCTCTGCCCCAATGAGTTCAAGTGAGACATTTTCCTGCTG
>NW_009630401.1:40454-45721 GCF_000690535.1 Cariama cristata
AGGCCTAGGCCCATCTGTGGTTGAAAATAAGGATTCAAAACAGGAGAACAGCCAGCAAATACATAACTTTGCCTCTTTATAAAAACACTGGTGGGCTCGGAGGAGACAAGGATCCTAGAACTTTTTCAAGTTGGCATTATTAGCAGATCTAGTACAATGAGAAAAGACTAAAAAAAAAAAGTGAATATAGGTTCGATATGTAGGTCCACTCATTCCTTCCTTCTCCCCCCAGCTCCTTGTATGTCAGTTATCCTGAAAACACACCACAAAAAAAGTTATTGAGAGTGAGAATGACACTACTGTTTCTGGAAGGGCTGGAATTATTGTAGTCCTGACTCCTAGGGATTTTTCTCTTGATTTATTGCAAAATCCGGTTGAAGGTTTTTCTACAGTTGGAAGCTTGATTTCTGTTTGCACAGCTGCTTTGTTCATGAAATCTGTGAAGATGTAGTAATTTTTGAGACTTACATCCTCGTGTCCTTTTGTTGAAATGAGTTGCTTGTTCCTCTTTGAAGACCAGACCAAAAAAGGGGGCTGTTGCATGCATTGTGTTGAACATGGTTCAGCGTGCTTTTCTCATTCTTAATCTGGCCTGAAAATTGCTGGAACTGTAGTTTAGGGAAAATTTTAAACACTATCTGTTGACTGGTTTACAATGTTTAGAGAAGTGCATGTAATTCTCCAAATACCTGAATTTCAGAAACATTTTCATATTAGAGGAAAGGCTGGGGAACACCAGCGTATCGGGTCCATTGACCTGGATTCAGCAGGTGCCGTAACAGGTTGAATTCTTTTCCTCGCCACTTTGCATGGCTTCCAGACAGCCTGCGCCTTCCCTGTCTTCTCAAGTAATAGAATTGAAAATTGGAAGTAAGGCAGGATTCTTCCTTTGGATGCATGTGTATGATAGAGTAAAAATGAAATGTAGATTCAAATTGTTAACTTTTGCACCTAGACGCATGAATTTTTCAATACTTACGCTATCTTATATGTAATCTTACCAAAGTGAACGTGCTGTTTGACAGTTACTGAGAAGTAACTTCTAAAATGAAACTAGTAGTTTTGCTTCAAGAAGTTCAAAAGTTGTGCCGAATTTAACTGTCTCAAAGACTTAAAAAAACCCCACAACCTAACAGCCTGGAAGTGGCACAATAACTTTGTGACAGGAGCTGTGGGAAGACCATTATAAATCCTTTTTCTTAGGATCAGAACTTGTCTATAGAAAAAACAAACAAACAATAAAAACAAAACAAAAAACAAGCCCCAAACAAATCAGTTCTGTGGTATAAAATACAGGTTTTCAAAGTGAAAGTAGTGTGTCCATTGAAATTGGAAATTATCATTTGCAGATAAACATCTACTTTCTCTTCATCTTTCACAGTGTCTTTTTTTTGTTTATGGAACAGACTAAACCCTTTAAAAACAAATCTGTTAACCTTTTCATATGGAGTGTGTTGACTTGTGAAGCCAAATCGACCAACTAGTTCTTAAAATATTGAGGTGGGGTTTTTTAAGAAATACTCAAAAGATATTCAGTATTGTTAGTTTGTTATCCTGAGTTATTACTTTCAGACTGCATTAAAAAAGCAACAAATATGCAAAATTTGCCTGTAATTATTCTAAAATGCCACAGTGATACATGTAGGCTAAAACCAGTCCTCATTAATTGGCAACACAAAATCAAACCTTTTCCAACTCCTAAAGTTAGAATGAAAAGTAAGATAGACCAAGTTTTTGGGTTTTTCTCTTTTTATATGCTAAAAATTGTAATATTCTGAAGCCTTCTGTAATGTCTAGTCTATACTTAACCTGGTGTTTCTAACCTAGCTCAAGTACAATAAGGATAAAGGCAAAATAAATGAAATGGTGATAGGGAAGCTACAGACAATATTTTAAAGAAAAATCCTTGATGCAACTCAGCTTTTTTTTTTGTTACTGGGAAATGAGTGAATTTAAACACCTTGAAGGGATTGGTGCTCATTTTTGCATCAGTCAACATTAGCTTACAGAAAACTTCTGAATATTTTCATTTGAATAAAATGGGAGGTGTTTTCAGCTTTATCCAATTTATTTCTGGCTAAGACATCAAATAAATGTCATGTAGCCAAATAACTAAAAACCAAAAATCTGACTAACAATTTACTGGTTTTGAAGTGTAAAAGTTAACTTAGCTGTAAAGTGTTTCCTGGACACTTGCTAGCCTGACCACCAAGGAAGTGTTATTAGGATATTGTAGGAAACCTATGTTAGGATTTTGGTTCTGATATTTTAATGAAATCAGTTTCAACAGAGTAAAAAAAAATTCTCTCAGCATTTTTGTGGGTATGTTTTGGGTGTCTTATGTTTTTTATTATTATGAACACTTAGATTTTCTTGTGGTTACCTAAAAAAATGAGGCAACACGTACAAAAGTTGTGTGTTGCAAGTTGTACTAAATGTGACTTTTATCCAAATTACGTGTTATGACTTAATTTGCCGCACCTTCACTGTAATGAGATTGTTTTATTTTATATGTTGTAGAGAAAGGGACGTTCTTGGAGAGCAAGTGATGAGGAGTTTATTGATTTTTTTTTTTTCTTAATGAAGGAAATTACATTTTTTTATCATTGTGTTAATGTATATCAATAATAATAATAATTTCCATGAGTTATCCTGTCACTGAATATGATATTTAACAGCTTCAGTAGTTATCAGCTGATTAGCAGTATCTTGGTGTGGTTTTTTTTTTTTTAAGTTAAACGTTGCAGTTCCTATTTAATACATCTGCAAACTTGCTGTAGATGGTCATTGAAAGTATCTACAGGAACCCGTGTGGTGTGTGTATGCATGCCTGGGGGAAGGGTTGGTTTTGGTTTTGGTTTTTTATTCATAGAGTAATGCTGATGTAGAAATCAAAAGCTCAGAGTAAAAAGAAAACACTTGTTTCCAGAATGGTGAAGACTTTTTTTTTAAGTCTTTGAAAATTTGGAAGTAGTGTGGTTTGTTTTTATTGTGAAAACTCTCAGGAAGAACAATTCAGAGTTGGTGCCATTCTTCCCAGCTGAATGGCGCTTGGTTTGTGAAATGGAGCAGCTGCAGTAGTTTTTTGGCTCACAAAACCATTTGCTTTTTAATCAAGAACTTCAGATTCTGTGGTGGTTGTTCATGATGGAGATGGCCAGCTATGCCCTGTGAGACAGCTGTAGTATAATTGAGACAGACTATGTGAAGCAAATATAAATGCTGGATGGATGTCTTAAGAGCAGAATATTCACTAAACTGTAACTGAACTTTTAAAAGGATGAGAAGCATTTATACAGGCAGGAATTTACTACACGATGAAACATTTTATGTATAGTGATGTTCTTACATAGATTGCATAAAACAGAGTTTAAGTCTTCAGCATTAGCATTCAAGTTATACAGTGCAATAATCCAGGTTTTGGTGAAGTGTATAGATAACTGCATAGTGAGAAATACCCCACTTTTCCAAAAAATGTTATTACAAATATAGTTGAAGTCTCTTTCTTAAATTGTCTGGGATGCGTTGTTTGTCTGAAGGTAGGTATATATGTCACACATTCATATATACATTTATTTTAAGAAATAAAAACGCTTGTATTTTACCAAATGGAATAGAAGGCTACTGGGGGCACTGAGGGGACTCATTAATCTTTGGTAATAGTTACGGCAGTTACATATTTAGAAAAACTTTTTAAAGAAGGTAAGTATTGGAGAAATAAGTGTTTCATCTTGTATAATGTAAAACCTCAGACTGACAGTTTGTTTTAGAAGGGATTTTTCTAAATAGCAGTTTGACTAAACCAAAAAAATCTTGTTTTGCATCCCAAATCAAAAAGTGCTGCTCATATGTTAAAAAAAAAAAAAAAAAGGTTGAGTTTTAACATTTTGTAGTAATTTTATAGTCACAGTTAATAACTATTTTGAACTTGGAGTGGCTAGTTGTATGTTTCATGCTGAACGGTACCCTCCTCATATATGTGACAAGTTTGTTATGGATTAATTATACAGATCAGAATGTTTCACTCTCTCCAGACAGGCTATTTCATTCTCTTGCTGCCTTTTACATAAAGTTTAGCTTGACTTTAAAAAAAAAAACCCACACCTATTCCCAAGTAATATGAAGATGACAGTCGTCGTGGCAGAATATGATGTTGCTCCTAGATGTTCTCCTTTGTTTTCAAACACTTTGTCCAGTTTTATGTTTCCAGGGTGTGCAGTCTCAAACCTCTTTGATGCTGACTAATTGGGGGGGGTGGGAAGACAATGTGAGAGGGTTAATCTGTTGCACTGGTATTAATGAGTCAGCTGGATCCCTGCCATTCTCTCATTTCTGGTTCACTTAGCACCGATTAGCACAAATGACACTTAGTTTTGTGGGAAGCAAGCTAGGAGAATGGTAGGTAATGCAGACCTCAGATGAGAACAGCCTGGTCTCAGGTTAATACAGGTAAATAAATCCATGCCATGTGGTTTGAGATAGGAAGATAATCACGTTTTCCTGCTGGACCCCTGGGAACACTGACAGTGTTGGTAGGGCTGGGATATTTTAACCTCACATGTGGTAGATCAAAAAGTGGTCAGGTTGTTTTCTGGACTGCATTCTGTGATGTGCTGCTGGGGATTCAAACTTTGGATATACTCACCTGACACCCATGCATTAGAAGTAAGATGGTGAAAGTCATTATTTGCATGTCTGTGCAACCAAGAGCCCCTTTCTTAAATCTGAGACCTCTTGTGACAAAGCTTTGAAAAGGTTTGATTTGGTATTAATACAGAGGTAATGTTTCTATGGTCTGTTCTGGGCTTTTAATTTGGGATTCTGGGACAGTAATAGAGAGACACTAGTTCTAAGATATATTGTATTTTCATTACTTTTGATTGTAACTATAACTGTAAATTCATTAAAGAAGCAGATGGGGAGAAGGTAATCATGCTTCAGAACACACTTGTAGTCCAGTTAGTTTTTACAATGTTTATTACTTTAGAAACAGATTCAAGCAAGGCAAACTCAGAATCCCTCTCTTACACCTTCGTTCAACATATACAGTGAAGTCCAGGTGAAGCATCAACTCCTGTCCCCTGGTGCTTCTGGCTTTGATCTTCCCATGATTAAGGCAGAGACCCCTGTTCCCACCTCATTCTTTCACTGTAGGCATCATTTCACCTGCACTGATGCCTAAAAGAAAACACATGCAGGGTGGCTGCAATATAGGGTGGACCTCAGGTAAGTAGGGGGGGGGGGGGGGGGGGGTTCCTTGGTCGAGC
>NW_009630401.1:45752-79520 GCF_000690535.1 Cariama cristata
TCTCTTGTGCCAGAGCATTTTCTCCCTCCCCAAATCTCTGCAGTTGCTAGGATGCTTTTAGAGGCATGCTCACATCCCATATCTGAAACTTCCTGCTGTAGCAGAGCTTTTCTTCTGATCGCAACCTTTCAGAACAGCTGCCTAGGTTTGGTCTACCCTTCATGTTGGAGAATGGTGTAGAAATCATGGATTAGGTCACTTACAGGAGTGTTTGACTTCAGATATCTTCATTTGGGAGCAATTCTTCCAATTTAGTCACTGGACGGAAAGATATTTCCCTGCACATGGAGCAGGTGTTTAACATAGGTGCCTCCTGGTCACCTTTTGGGCAAGCCTGTTAGCAACAACTGTGTGGGGAGCCTGATCTTCTAACTTATGGATCTATGTTGCAGCTGTTCACCTTTCCCAATACATTAGCCCCAAAACATTCTATGCATTTGTACACCACACCTGCATTTTGGCAAACTCGCAACAGGCAGAGTCTTCTAACCTCCAAGTTGCTTAGAACATTTGAGACTGGTTGTTTCTGAGGTCTTTGTTCCTAATTAATTGCTTTGGGGCAGGACAGTAAAGCAAAGGAATTTTTTCTAACCACAAAAGCTTTAAAGTTACGTATCTCAAAGGCAAAATCCTGTATGCTGTCTTCCCCCATGTCTGATCTTATTCATTTAAGAGTTGTTTGGCCAGTAGCAGTTTTGCTAGTGAGGATAATCTGATTTTATCAGCTTGCTGCCACCCAAAAGCAAAGGTGCTACTTTCTTCTGCTTCAGTGAATCTTACTTTGCTCCAGCAGTGGTGTTTGCTGGTGTTTGTCAATTGGCTCAATTCCCAGAAAAAGATGGGTTAATAAGCAGAAAGTCTGATGTTTGTCAGAGTCAGTGCAAGGGCAGGGCCTTCGAGTGAGAGGAACAGGAATTCCCCTCCTTAGTGGCAGTGAGCGATTAGATCAGCTCACGTGGTGTCATACAACATCACCTTTATCCAGGCAACAATTAAAGATGACTGATCATATTGCATGCAGAAGTAGTTGCTCTGTTGAGAAAATCCCTCTGTTTTAGGCTAGCTCTGTATGTAGCTGGGCTGATCTTTTGACCCGCTGAAGGAGGGCCAGTTCCTTCATCCCGCTTCAGACTGCACTCTTGCCATTTAATTTTTCTGTGATTTTGTGAACTTTCTTCTGGGTTAGTGTTTTGCTGTTCTAGTAAGATGAATTGGTTTGAAGGGGTTGAGTGATGGAGCCAGGTAAGGCAAGACGGAAGACAGAAATGGGAGGTATGAATGGAAACACATCCTTGGGCACTGGTGAGCTGCTCAATTGCCTCTTAGTGTCTCATCACTCAGTACTATTCAGATACCTGATACAGAGCCAGGTCTGCTTGCTGAGGTGAGAGCAAAGTCAGCCAGCAGAAACGGTTGTTCTGGATTAGAGAGCTGAGTGGACACCCTGAGGACCCAGACTAGCCTCAGAACAGACGAGGGGAATGGCAGGAGCAAACAGCTCAGAGCAGAGAGCAAAGACAGGTCCACGCCTTTTGGCAGCATTGAGTTGGTCTGACAGCAGCTATATATGGTATCTGTCCTGTTGCGGTGCTTGTGTGTATAAAGCTGTAGGCGCTAACCCTGTTGTCCTCTCACCTCGTCTCAAAGGATACAAAATTGGTTGTCTTCCAGACAGAGGCTGTGTCTTTGGGGAAGAAAGTGGTGTCATTTTGTGTTCATGGCCCTGGATTTTTTTTCCTTCTGGTTTTTCTGCACGTCAGGCTGCATAATGATTCTGGGTAGATCACAGTGTGAGGATTTCAGGTTCTGAATACATGACATGTTCCCGATTAGAGCACACATAACATCAAGTTTAACATCTTTGTAGCTGCAGTAACTGCATCATGGAAACTGAAGTCTCTCTTGTTTTGTGAAAATCATTAATCAACTGTAGCGGCTGCCTATCAGATACAGGAGTTCAGGTGTTTGTGACCTAGAATTTCATCTGCCCACTTTCAGCCAGTTGAATAGGTATCTGGTAACAGAGCCCTTTGTGCATGGGATGGGTTGGTTTGTTGGCTTGTTGTATAGGGAGACAGCAGGGTGAAATTGTTGGTCTCTGCTTTTCTCTGAGTACTGAGTTCAAAATGGAGATGGTAAAAAGCATGGCTAGAAATGTGAAAGAATATCAATATGACTGTTTCACATCTCATATTTGCAAAATTCCTTATGTTCAGGGTTTGAGTAAGTGCATCTTAAACGGAATTTATAAAAATTGCATGACCTTACCTACTTTTTTACTGCTGTACTTGCAAGAAATTAAATACTTGGATGGATTCTTTGAATTGACCAAGTAAGATTTCAGATTTTTCATAAAATTACTTTGCACATAGTAATTCTTAAAGCCAGTTTATGGAAGTCCTGAAAGAGCTGTCATCTAGACTAATGCTGTTTGCTTCCAGGGATGACTCCTTGAACACAGCAATTCAGTTTTGTGTAGTGAGTGTTCACTTGTCTGATTCCCTGGGACTGACAAAGTAAAATGAATGCAAGTTTCTCATGAGGAGAAGGCAAAAGACAGAAAACTAGTTGCACTGTTGACCCCTTAGGAAGAAAAGGAAAAAAACTAAAAATATGTATTAATCTCTAGTTTCCTACAGCCTACTGATAATAACAAAAAGGAGCATTTCCTAATATATTAAATTGTTTGGGTTTTTTGGTATGTTTAAGAATTTCATTAAGTTTTTGATATATGAATGCTAGCACACCTTTGAAACTTTTCGTGTTGATTTGTGTAATGTCTAGAGTGGAGACAACATTTAGATCTGAAATACTGCCTTCTGTTTTTTCACGATGGAAAGCAAGACTATGATAGGGTATGTTTCCACAGGATAGCTGAACCACTTAACTGTCTGAAGAACAGGTCATCCTGCCTCTTGCTCCTGGAAGCAGGATTACTTTCCATCACCTTTGTGCCAGCTCTGCCAGCTCATTTGATGTCTCTGATGTAGCTCACTAAACTGGCAGAAAACTAACTCAGCAAGAAAGGGAGTATGTGTTTATCTTTTTTCACCAGTTCTGTGAGCTCAGGTGGCTCGCAAGACCTCAGAGGCTCGGGGAGCCACTACCAAGGAAACAGTGGGAGCACCAGGGCTCGGGGAAGAGGCAGGACTGCTCCTTTTGGCAGCACCGAGCTGTTAGCCTGACTCAGCCATGTTGTGAAAACTCAGCCTTAGGTAATAATGTTCACACTACAGGTTAACTGACAGTTCTTCAAATAGTAGCCAGAAGGGAGTTACCAGACATACGCAGTTTGTTTTTGTAGGGTGGCCTTGTCTGTTTTCAGTGTATTGTGTTTTGAAAGAGATACTTATTCTATTCTAATTGTCTTACTGCGTGAAAACGTTCTGTAGAAAAATTACATGTGCAGGGTGTTGGGAATGTCTGGGAAGTTGACATTGAGCAAGTGGGTAAGGAGCCACAGAACCTGGAAAAATTTGTACTTCAGCCTCTGGGACAATCTGCCTGTTGGATTTTTGGGAATTCAGAAACCTTTGTACTTCTGATCTGCTGAAGATTGCAAGCTTGAAGCCTGAGACACAGAGTGGTCCTCTGTCTTTGAACATCAGGAAGTTTTTCTTGGAAGATATGGTAGCCCCTGGTAACGTAGCTGACACATCACTATGGATCTTGAGTACCCATAAGCCTGGAGTTCCCTTGAAACCCTGGCTGGAGAGTTTGAAACCCACCGTGACAGCTCCCCAAGGCCTCTGGGGAAGTGGGTGGGTGCCATCTCAGGAAACAAGAAATGCTCTTTTTGGAAAACTGCCTGTCTGCCTTTGTGCTCTTGAAGCTGGCATGATCCTCCGTGGGTGTTTTGTTGTTGGTTTTTTTACAAATTGAAATGTTTTGGTTTCAGCTGGAAAGTGCCATTTCTGTGCAGAGTTTAGGGAAGGGACTGATGCACAGTGTAGGCATAACTTGGCATAAGTGATCGTAGCCCTCAGACAGTTCCACATCATTAACAGCTGATGATAAAAGTTAGAGCCGGCTGTGACCTTTCTTCATTTTCTCCATGTACAATAAGAATATGGTACAAAGTGGTTCAAGTACTGCACAATTACTATTTTTTTTCTCTTTGCTTTGTGGGCAGTGTTAATGTCACTTTTTGGTGCACACGCAGACGTTTGGACACTTCATTGAAAGACGCAGCCAAAAACATATTAGCTGGACTTTTACATCCATCGCCCTTGTACCCTTGTATCTTTGTAAATGGATATTTTAACATGGTGGGGCTTTTTTAGACTTTGTAAACTAAATGTTCAGAAATTCTCATTAATCTCTTTTTCCCTGCCAAATAACTTCTGCCTTGCTCTTTGGATACTTTTAAAGAATTCTACAAGTGCTTTTTTGTGCTGATACTTCGATTCCCCCCCCCCCAACAGATCTCCACTACTATGTTTGTGTAACATTGAAAATGCAATTGAAGGTCCAAACAATGGTTAGAAAGGTTTTAATGTACTGAAGCCAGAAATACTAAAAATCTGTGAATATTTAATGCTATTTATCTCATTACCTTTAAAATCAAGCAATCTGGTGATAGTATGTTGAAGTGAACATTTCCATGTTGTTTACATACAAGTCAAAAGTAAACCAGAAGTTCCATAGTGTAGTTTCTTCTACAAAGCTGGCTTTAAAATGAAGTTCCTAGAAATGCTAAACCAGCTTAAAGCACAAAAGTAATCGGAAAATAACACTTTAATCCTAGTTAATCCACATTATTGACCTATGTGCTCTAATAAATAAATAAATAAATAAAATTACATAGTCCTGTAATCATCTGTGTGGAGCTGGTTATTCATGAGAGAGGTCTGATACAAAGATTAGCTACTGTGCTGGTTTTTGCCATTTCTGAGGACAGGATAAATGGATTTATGATTTGTTTTGTGAGGAGACTGCCTACTTCTTAACCTGGTTGGTTGGTCGGTTGGTTTTAGATCCCTTTCCTAAGTGTGAGGTAGACCAGAAGATGGTAGTAATACAATGGAATTAACAGTGTGAATCAAAAGTAATATTTCAAGGCGTTATGGTAGCAGAGATATTTTGTTTGTTTTATTGAATAATTTGTTGAGATTGCCTTTGGATGTAGGTTTTCCTTTTTTTAATATTCAGAACCTTTGTATAACAATTTCAGGTATGTTTATAAACTTGTGGTTGTTACTACACAAAATCCAAACAGAGAGTTTATACTTTTTAGAGGAAAACAAAATATGCTGTGTTCAGAAATACTCTGCAAGCATGTGTCAGAAATGCTTGTACCATACTGTTTTCTGCTCAGAATTGACATTATATAGTCATGGTAACGTAAGATTGCCAGGCTGCCATCTAGAAAATAACTTTCAGAAAATTGCAGGGAGGAAAGCTTTTCGAGCCACAGGATTTGTAAGCCTTCTGATGGAAGCTTAGATATTGTGATTTAACTTCCTGCATCAGGTGTATTGGTGCATATATCTCACATAGACACATATAAGCTGTGTGTCAGCGTATCTATATAACTTTGTGGTTTATGTTTTAAATTAATTCTGCTTAACTTTATTTCAGAATTGAGCGGGGGCTTCCATGCCTCTAAGTGGATGGTAGCACCTTAAGTATGAAATTATTATTATTTTAGAGAAGATTTCTTATAATTATGTCACATAAAAGTTATCTTGAATGAGTCTTCTATGCGTTAATTCTTCTAAACAAAGTATGAACTCAGCTTTCTGGTACTTTCAGAGTTTCTAGAAGATGTGACAAAAAAACTTCTTAACAACTAACATGAATCTTGTATGCAGCTGCTCACACATGAAGGCTATTTATTGGGATGAGGTTGTGTATGATCATCTCCTGATCACAGGGCATCCCACAGCGGCTAGTGGGACAAAGATGTACCTCTGTGGGATTTTCCCCTCTTCTTCAGTATCTAAAAATTATTTCTTGTTTAAACATACCTGAAGTGCTATCGAGACAGAATAAAACACGATGTTCCCTGGAATAGGAGAAATGATGAAGTTCGGTTTCTCAGGGACCTTTTTGAGGATCTCTGAGTCCTTCTACCCCAATACAATAGCTCTGGCTGTTTCCCTGCATTGGTATAGGTGGCCTCCCTTGCCTTCATTCCCAGTGCCCAACCGCAGCAGTATTTGCCAATTGACCTGCTAGCAGGCCAAGAAGAACAGAGAGCAATGGGTTTTTCCTTCCATGGGGGCATTACTCCTGGTCTCGTTTTACTACCTAGCTGCTGATGATTATATTCTGTAAACATCTCCAAGTCTTCCATCTCTGTGCTAGTTTCAACTACATTTGACAATGTTTTCCTGTGTTATCGAGGACAGAAGATTGGTTATGTAAATCGAATTCCTTAGGAAACCAGCTTAAATTTGCATTATTTGTCTTCTAACGTAATTTGCATTTATGTAGCAAGCTTCATATGCAAACATTAGGCTATCAGCACCTCAGGTTTTGACAGGCAAATAATTTTAATGCATGCTGGACCTACTGACATGCAAGTTACACAGTATAACCAAGAGACTCAGCAGGCAGACCACACTGCAGATTTTTAAGTGCTAGGAAAATCTCTGTCCTTGTCAAAGTGGGATTCAGTGTGCTGTTTTCATTCTGGACAGGATTGTCTTTAGAACCACATTCACAAGTAAAACAGCAAGAGGGGAGTCCTAATCTTACAGTTAAGTGAGGATACTGAAATAATCTTAATTCCATAGTGAAAAGTTGAATGTTATAATAAATATTTACCTGTTGAACAACACCTGAGTCTGTAATCTGAGATAGGTTTTATAGGTTGGTTTAACTAGTGACAAGAAAATGATACTGCTAGAATGTATTCAAGGGGAGGTTGCTTGCCAGCAGGACTCTGTGTGAGCTGTACTATTGTCTTCAACTGAGTGAGGAGTTGTTACTAATGTTTACTCAAAGCCTTTTACTGCTCATCAGGAACTGAAGAGGTAAAGACTTTTATTGTTTTGAGATTAAACTTTTTATCATCCTTCCAAGCAAAATAAGAAAATGCTGGAAGGATTGTGAAGATCATGACTGTCATATTCTCATCAAAGGTAAAGAAGATAAAGTTGTGCAAGAGAAACAGAACAAATAAAGGCAAATATTGCAGCTGTGGAGAATCTTTTTGCTGATATATTGGATTTTTAGGGGGTATTATTAGCTTGTTGAAATGAAACTGCTGTTGGTATGAAAAGCTTTAATGTGAAACCAGGATGAGGTGACCTGAAACTAGGATGACTTCATTGTTTTGCCAACTATACATATTCTTATAAGGCTATTATGTCTTGGCCATGTGCACATGGAAGCTAATGAGGGTTAATGTGTAGGTCTTATAGCACTCATGCTAGACAGAATGGTAGTCTCACTTTAAGAAAAGAGAAGAACCACCTATCTATCAATGTCCCATCTCTCCCATTGAAGAGGACAGTAACTGGCGAGTGCCTTAGGTGATTCAAATGGATCATTGAGTGGTCTGTTAATCACCAATGGGAACTGTCAAATTGCTTACAGTTCATTATATTTTGCTGTAATTGTGTACAGTCCATTCAGGGAGGTTGGACTAGATGATCCTTAAAGATCCTTTCCAAGCCAAACCATTTTGTGATTCTATGCTCATTAGCAAAGAATTCTGAAGTTCTTCCCTATGTCTTCTGTTAATCATCTTGATCCCCATAAAACCAGCATAACTTTGTGTTCTGGGTACTGCCATCAGTGTTCCCTGGTACCACCCCGCTGCAGTCCCCAGCTCACTCATTGGGTAGGAATTGGCTGGTAAACATATTTGACTGATATTCTGGATTGGCAGCTCAGCACTCTTCTTTGGTGGTAAATGTGGCTATGGATTCTTCTTGAAAGAAACCAGGGCGACTGAGATGAGGCTTGAGGCTAGAAATGGCAGTGAGGAGAACAGCAGCCACTTGACATCCGTTGCTGATTGCCCACATGCTGTATGCACAAAGAAAGGAAAAAAACTTTTTACTAATAAGCTTGCAGTGGTGGTGGGAGTAAATGGAAGCTGTGAGACCCTGGCAGTGGGGGCTGGAGAAACAAGCAGGGCTGGGGAGAGACTGAGCAGAAACACATTTCATCCCTGCTGAAGGAGCTGAAGGCTGTTTACGTGAGGCTGAGAGAAGAGCACGACTCAGAAAAGCGATACCATCAAACCCCTTTACACAGAAGTGTGATTGTAGGGACTCCTGAGACTCAGACATTCAGAGGGGAGAGGGAATTCCAGTACTTCTTAAATACCTCCCTAGATTGAAAGCGCTGCCACTATCAATGGACTGAAGCCTGAAGTTCTGTTAGTTTATTCTGGAGCAGGGTGACTTAAAATTGGCGTGTCTGGCCTGTCTTTCTTCCTTATCTCAGGGAGAGAGGGGAAGATTTATGAATAAGAAAGAGGGGCAAGAAACTGCAGTAAAACCTTGATGCTTCCACAGAGGCAGCCTCTCCTGTTTTTAGATCCTACTAATCCTCTCTTAAGACTTTTTGTCTTTTTGCTTCCAAGTAGAAGCCAGAATGCTCTTTGTTCTTGCCATTACTACACAGGATAAAGAAGATAACAACAGGCAGAGTTAAGAGTATAATGGAAAATAGCTGTCTTCCTTTTGAAGCTGAAGATGACATTTGAAAATCCATGTATCTGGTAGCTAGTTAGTGTTTGCTGTGTTGCACATGCTTCAGTGTCTCATAGGATTCTTGAAGAGACCAGGACAAATGGCAATTTAAGTTATAGAAGACTCTAAAATATATTTACAATTGGTTTTAATTTTTTAAACTGAGGGTGGGCTAGACTTTTAAATGCTGTCTGTTGATCAAGAGACAACGCAGCTTGAGGATAACAAAATGCTGGAAGAGGAAAGAGTATAAATAGAAACGCCACTTCCTTGTTGAGTAGAAGCCAAACTTGTGGTTGAACCTTTCTGTATGAGAGTTTGCTGAGGTCCAGATAGGCAGCTGAATGCAGATTTCTGAAGAAACAAAAAATTCTGAGGTCTGAGGGGGGACGTGCATAGTACATACTGAAGACTGGACTGGCTGTTTCTTTCCTGTGCAACACCTGGCTGCACTTCTTGGAAAAAGAAGGTACCAGTGGAACTTGGAGAATGTTGGTGTAAATCCAGCACCAGCTCAGTGAAAGGAGAAACATATGTCTGACCTTTGAGTGCAACACCATTTACTTGGGTCTGGAAGAGGCTTAATATAACTTAAAAACAGCCTCCCACAACTGAGAATTTGAAATATGGGCTTATCTGGACAGTAGGACAAATACGTCTACTGCTCTTTTTTTCAAACTTGAGAATATTTTTCCATTGATAAGTAAGGGAATATTTTTACAGCAATAAGCATAATTTTTTTTCCTGATAAATTTTCCCAATAATATCCTGCATATTTCAGGTTATGGTGCTGATGTTTAAACCATATTACACTGCGTGGAGCATCCTTCATTCCTGATTCTTATAGTCTCTAAATTTTTAAGTAGATGACTTAGATTTTTTTTAAAATAGGAATTTTATGACTAAAAGTTTGCATAATGCTTTTAAACTAAGGGATATATGAGCCAGAATCTAATTGTTTTGTAAAAGGAATAATTTTGTTTGTTATCTCTTAATTAAAATACAGCTTTAAACTTGCTGTAGTTCAAACAAATTAATTCAAGAAATTGTATGGCCTATATTTATACAGGACATTAGGCTAGATGATTATGGTGGTCCCTCTGACCTTACCTATGAACATATTTGCAGTTCAGTTCTGATGAAAGAGTGGTTTGGGGAGTAGTGATGGGTAGTTGGTAGCCCGTCTTACTAAGCTCATGTGTTTGTGATTTTTTTCAGAGCCAGATTTCAGTTCCTTAGTTTGGCAAAATTTTAATTATATACCTATTTACATCAGGATTGTGTAAGGGGAATTGGTTGGAGTTGGGGTTTTTTTCAGGGTGTTTGGGGGGGAAGGGTGGTTGGTTTGGTTGGTTTTTTCCCCCAGTCAAAAACTATCAACCAGAATGTGTAAAGTGCTCAAAAGAACTCACATTAGTTCCTGCTCCCAAAGGTGTGTGTTCTCATGAGATGTCTGTCTATTTGGTGTTTACCTTCATCCACCTTCCTAACATGTAGGTAGACAGGAAGAGGAGGTTGCAGTGAAGAAAAGAAAAAGCCAGATCAGAGTGAAGCATTTGAAAGGCTGAGCCTGAAGAGGGAAGTGAAACTATGACTTCCAGTGAAGGGAAGAGATTAGAATTTAGGTCAATGGGAAACCAAGGCAAGCTGAACAAAAAAAATTTGGGAGTGGCTAAACAAGGTGGGTCAGCTGTGGGTTAAGGTTGGGAAGTGGTGGAGCTGGAGAGGTATGTGAGAGTTAATTCATTATTTGGTCTAGTAGGAATAAGGATCTGTTTGGATATTTGAGATAGGAACTGGTGAAGAAGTACAGTGAAAATACTGATCTCTCTGGAAAACTATTCTATGCTAGTGGACATCTTGGGCAGCTTGGTGTGCAGCCGTCTATAACTGTTTTAACTCCATTAACTCAAATAATAACATAATAACAGTCTATACAAAGATTCATGGCTTATCCTTGCAGGACCATATGCCTGAAAATTTGGCAAGATATTGGGGGGGTTCCCATTCCCCTCCCCCCCAAGCGAAGAAGAGCTCTGCATTAAAGTTCAGTTTACAAAGGCAATTTGACTTGTGAAACAGTATAGATATTGCTACATTTTGGCCTCCTTAAGAACTTATGACCTCTGGGAGTTGGATGTCAAAGTTCTAAGTCAAAAAATTTAATTTCTCTCCAAATGAGCTGTTCTTATTCTTCCTTTCCTGTGAATATTTTTACATTTTTGACCTCTTGGTCCTGATTTCAAATAAAGATTTCTTCTCTTCTTAAGGAAAACTAATCACAGGAAAAAAGTGTATTCTGGATAGCATTAACACACATGAATTTGGTCTTTTGTTTTTTGCATATAAAAACTTCTGAGTGCTTTCTCAGGAATGGTATGCAAAGACAAGGAGTAAAAAGTTGGTTCCTGTGTTTCTGAAATCTCCAGTGTAACTCTCTTTCAGTATGTTTATGCATACACCCAACTTTACCCAATATGAGTCATCTCACTGACTTCAATTAGCTGTCCCTTTGCTACTGACTGGCCATGCAACTCTGCCCTTACACACTCGGTGAGTCTTTGTCCAGCTTGCTGCAGTCTACTTGCATCTTCACAAGTCTCCATGCAGCCAGCGTAGGTTCCCTTGACAAATCCTGATTTTAGGGAGGGGTATCCTGTGGAGTCTTTCCTCCTGCATCCTTCATGGAATGTTGGACTAGAAGGGAACACAGAAGGTCATTCATCTTCCTTATCTTGGCAGGATTGAAACCATTTATGACAAATGTTTCTTCAATTTACCTCTGAAATCTTTGAGATCGACCACTGTTTAGAGAGACCATTTGCTTAGGTTGTTTCCAGTGCTTAAGTAGCCTTACCCCTGGAGAAACTGATCTATCCTAAATTTGGTACAATTTAAACTTGTTTGCACTCTCATCCACAGCAAATGTATCAAAAATATGTCTTACTGTCCTTTTCATATATTTGTTAACCATTTTCATGCCTCCCCAAGTTTTTGCAATCTTTCATTGCAGAGTGCGTTTAGAAGACTTCTAATAGTTTTTCTTTGCAGGCCTCTCTATTTCATTACAAATGTAAACTAATGGTTTGACATAATTAACAGCCATGAAAATAAATTACCTCATTATCTTACAGGCGCTTACAAGTTCAGTTTTTCACAGTATTGTGGGGTGGCATTGAAGATTGACTGACTCCCCAACTCCTTTGGTCTTTCCCCCCTCCCTTTTTTTTTTTTTTTTTTTAAGAGTTGGTGTGAATACAAGTGCTTTGGAGTATTTTATGTAAAGAATTACTAGTTTACTGAGAAGCATTTTTCAACTCCAGAAAAGATCTGGAAAAATGTAGACATTAATGGAATTAATAAGCATTAATGACCTGTAACAAAGATAATTAATTGACGATTCTCAAAATACACTGTTAGGAATAATACTTGGGTATTAAAAAGCCTGCCCAATGACTAAATATTACTGCTTGTTTTCGTAAGATACTTTACCAACTATTGCATTGTACCTGGGGGACCTGACCAGGTTGATGACAGCATGGAGCAGGCATGCATGGACCTGGGTGTCATTGGCTTCCAGGCTAACTGGGCATGGGCAGGAGCTGGCTGCTGTTCCTGGTGGGTTCTGCCCAGTGGGCTGGCTCTAAACCTCTGGAGAAAATGGAGCAGGATGGCCAAAAACACAGGCTTAGCAAAGCAAACTTGAACCCTTTCATTTAGAATTGTTGCTGCAGGACTCTTCAAGGATACAGACTTTCAAAATACTCCATTACAGAAATCAGTATCAGTTCAAATAAAAATAAAACCAGAATTATATGACTAAATCTTTCACCTTTCTAAGTTGTCTCCTCTTACGAACTGTTTACTGAGAAGCACTAACAGCAGAAGGAGATAATCCACAAAATCTTTACAACTTCTTGTATACCTTCCCGCTGACAAAGAAAATTGGAGAAGATAGGCTAGATGGATATTTGTTTTACAATATCCGAGAAACTAATGCTTTTTTTGTTTGTTTTACTACCACTACCTTTTTAATAAAAATAATAATGTACCTCCTGTCTTTAAAATAAATTTAAATATTCTCCTCTCTAGTTTATTACTGTGATCTGTCCATCTTGGATTGGTATCAGCTGCAGCTTTTGGGATAAACCGAATCATGTTTCTTCAGTAAAATCCTGGGCAGAGGTAGCCACATTATGCCATGGGAGGAGGTTAGTGCCCAGCCTGCCAAGTAGTCATTGTCCCAGTACGGTCAAAACTAGGCAATTTCTCTCAGTTGTGAATAGATATCCTCTGTATGGAAACAAGGTTACAAGTGAGGATAGAGTAACGGTACACATGTCCTCCTAGCCTGACATGGGATTGGGACGTGACGGATGTGTGCACTTGCTATCACCTTCACACCAGATACTCGTCCTGCTCTGTCTTCCTTTGTTTGTCACATTGCCAGTATTAAAACTTAATGGTCCTAAAGAGTGCAAAAATAGGGGCCCTGCTTTTTTTTCTCTCTCTTTTTATTTCCTCTGAATTTTTCCCTTTAACTAAATGACACAGATTTATTCCCAGGTTTTGCAGACCATTTCTCAATGCTTTTCTCTTTGCTTGTGTTCAAAATTGTAAAATATAAACGTGGCAACAGAGTTCCCCCTTTCCCAGAGAATTCTATAATTTGATTTTACAAAAACTCAAGAGTTTTTCGTATTCTATATAAAATATAAAGGATTTCAGTGATTAAATACGTATTTTTTTACTTTGCTAGGTGACACAATTGATGATCAAAATAGAGAGTCAAAGGAAAAAACTTCATTTCCAGAGACTAGACCAAAGTACAACCAACCTCCACAGGTAGGAGACTATTTCCTTTCGCACACATGATGAAGCTTCCATAGCAGCTCATTTAAGAGGCAAGGAGAAGGTTTCAACATATTCACATCTTCATAGACTGAGTGCCTACTCAGCCTTCCTTGTCATCTATCATAACAGAAGCACTGCTAGTAATTAGATGGCAATATCATCAAGGCCACAGATATTGATTTGAAAAAGAAATAGTAAGAAGGCAGGGCTGTATGGTATTGCTGAGCATCTTATTTTTATACTTGAGATGTGCAAGTACAAAACTGTAGCTAGAATGTTAATGAATTGCATAGAAGCATTAGTGTGGTGAGTAGTGATGGAAAATGTCAAACATTTACATAAGTCATTTATTTCCACAGCTACTATTATAAGTAACATGTTGTAAGTGTGTGAGTATAATAGACTGTCTTTATTGTGTATTTGCTTTCTGTTTCAGTACTGTGTGGTTGTAAATCTGGACTTCTTTTTCTTCATCTGCTTTATTTAATATTTAATCCATGTATACCAAAGAAGGCTTTTCAGAATATTTCTGCATATGATGTACACATATTTGCTTCTCCACCTCCTCTGAAAATGTTTTTGCAATGAGTATGAGCCTGTTTTCCATTGCCAGATAGTTTTAGATATTTGCAAGATAACTGTGAGACATTTTGCTTGGACTTTTTGCGCTTTTGTGGTGGTGGTTTTGGGTTTTTTTTTTGCTTAACCTATACTTTTCTCTCTTTCTCATCTAGCCCTGGAACTAACTGTGTGTCTGTCTCTCTCTTCTCAATGCCATTTAAATATTTATTATTGCTAAGTCCCTTGGTATATCAGAGGTGCATGTGATAATATTGCATCTTTAAGAGGGGTCAACATGTGTGTGTGGGATCTGTAGTCTTCTTTTTTAATTTCAAATTAAAAACTGTGTCTGATACAGGAATATTTAATTCATCAAAAGTAATGAGTGGTTTGCCTTCTGATAATGTGGAAGTATAAATTAGATACAATTAATTGCAAAATTTTAGTCTGACTTCTGGGTCTATGCACATCTAAGCCAAGGTGTTTTGCAACTGAAGTCCTGCAATTTTGAGGCAGAATAATGCATTGATGTTGTCAGTACGTACTGCGCAGACATAGTTCTGCTTAATGTGATGTTCTTGCTAGGTATTTGGAACTGCCAGTTATTGTAGTGTCAGTGGTTTCTTCAATTCTGTGGAATTTCAGTAAAATAAGAACTTGTGTAGATTTTAAGTGTTTACAAGTTAGAGGAAAAAAGCAAAGTTTTCAAAGTAAAAGAGCAGATATTACAGTGAAAATAAACCAAAGATTCATTTTAGCCTTTCTATTAGACTTAGATGTTACAAAAATACTTGTACGAACTGGCTTGCAACATCAGTTAAATTAAGATACAGCATTTGGTAGTATCTAAGTTATTAATTCCAGTCTAGATTTCCGTATTTGTACTTCACATTTACTCAAAGGTATTCTCAATTTCTCAAATTAAATAGAGTAACTGAGAACCATGGAAATGAAATGGATAATTCTAGTCGTTAAGAAAGCAATATTCCTATTTGCAGCGGTGGATATATTTTTATAAATTTGTGGGAGAACTCTACCAATTTAGCAAAACTGGAAAAGCATTGTATTACATATTCAATATGTCATTGAGACATAGAACATTAATTGAAATAATAAACTTGTTAGCATTAAAACAAGAATTCTTCATAAACATAGTATGTTAAAAGATATTTGTTAGACTGCAAAGTAGTATCAGGTATTTGTCATGCAGAGTTGAACAGAAGAGTGTTTAGTTCTTCAACTGCATCTTTCAATTGGTGGAAACTTGCTTTTATTTTTAAATATAAACTATTTTACAATTTATTAGATACAGATTTTCTGGAACATGGAAAGTGCTTTTAGAAATGTGAATTAAAGAAGAATGAAGTAATAATTTGTTCATGAGTCACTTCCTTATTCCAAAAGGAAATGATGTTGAGTTTGATTTCTTTAAGTATCTTCTGGAGTATTTTTTGGTAACTGTCGTCATCTTTGGAGTTTCCCATTTACTGAGGTACTATTGGATTTGTTTGCTGTACAATTACTGAATTTTCAAGTATATATTTTTGTATAAACTTGCATTAATTATTTAAACTAATGCACAAATAAAAGCTTACACCAAGATCATCTTACTGCAACTCACAACATGTTACAGAACCTCTTGTAACAACTGCCATACCTGCAGTCTGCGTTATTTTAGGAGGTTTTGATATTGCATGCATGTTAGAGGAACTGCAGATATTCAGAAACTTGTTGGAGGAAGAGTGTTCTCAAAGGTCAACTTTAGTCCAAACGTTTCATCTTCTGCTGCAGCGAGTGGGAAGAGAAGCTCCTGCTTTGCACAGTCCCATGTGGAGCATCCTCTCCATCTCTGCGAGTATGGATGGAGGTTTGGGAGGGTCATCTCCTGATGCCGAGTCCTAAGGAGATGCATTGTCCAGCAGGGTAATGAGTGCTCTGGGCCTAATCAAGCGTCTACAATCTTGCTGAAGTTGCTTCAGGCTCATGAACTAAAAGTCATATGCACGTTTAAGTGCTTTTCTGGAGTGGGGCCAAAATGCTTAGCGCTCTGCAGGGCTGTGAACTTAAATTAGTCTCTCTGTGACTGTGAATTACAAAGCTTCTAATTTTAACTGCAACACCATCATAATAGAAAGAGATATTATGGTTTTATTTTTTCATGCTTGTGAATTTTTCATTGTTATAGTACAATTTCCAGATAATTCAATCTTTATTTGCTTTCACTGGGAATTTAAGGTTATAGAAAATAACAGAATGGAAAGGTTAGTTTTGATCCACGAAGAGTGCTAGAAACCCTAGTAATGTGATGTGGTTATTTTTGATAATGAGCTATTGCATTGGTAAAGCAAATTAGTGCAACCATGTATTTTTGTCCTACTGTGAGAGCAATTATATAACGTATCTGTTAGGAGACATAAAAAAATATTTTTGACAGATGGTATGGCTGTGAATTAGGATTTATGAAGATTATTGTCTGTCTGGTGTCCAGGACACCTGGAATTATTAAATTGATGTAAGAAACAACAACAAAAAAAATTACATTTCTGATAATAGCTGCAGTGTTTTGTATCTCCCTACTGTCACCTTAAGAAGCAGCTCATGTTTATTTGATATGGCACTTCTTGAAAATCTGACATGCGCTCTTTAACCAACAGATGTCAGCAGATTTAATAGGTGAAAACTGTACCAGTAAGTGTATTAAAATAAAATAGCAAAAATTAGATTTAGATTGTAAATTAAGATCTTTTTTTTTTGCTGTGTGTTCTTTTTTGTTTTTCTTTATAGTCCTATTTCTCCCTCAAATACTTAATAGCTATTGCCATCTATCTAAGGAGCTTGTTACACGTTTTCTAGGGCAAGAGAGAATCCCCTAAGGGATTGCTTAATCCATAATTATCTAATTTATATGTTGTTGTTATAGCCACTCTTAATTATATACCATGCTGTGATACTTACCATCATAGGACATAGTTTTCTTTATGAATTGCAATAGCTCTGTTATGGTTCTTGTGCCCCGTATTTTCATAATTTGCTACTAAAAACAGAGAACATAGCAGATAGAAGGCCCATATTTCCTGAAGTAAATTTAAAATTATCTGTGGTTTTCTGCATATAGATACTGGCATGCACCATTTTGGGCAAGTATCTAAATAAATTAGAAAAAATATTTTTTTATCTGAATTGGCAGATAATATCCTCATTAAATGGATCCTTTGTAAAGCTGCTATGTAAGGATTCTGGATAGATGTAAATAAGAGTTTCCTAGGCATCTGGTTAGGGGTCATATTAGTAAATTGGAAAGACAGAAATACTGTGAGATACAAAATATCAAGGAAGAGACAATGGGAGTTGTGAGTGCATAGAGTAGGGGAAAAATTAATTTTCTTTTTACTTTTCTAGAGAAATTAGCAAGTATTGCTGAAGTTGATAGACTTTTAAGATATCCTTTTGAGCAGATCACCCGATATAATTCCAGGCATGAATATCGCTAATGTTATCTTGTTGTCCTTTTTTTTTTAAAAAAAAGAAAGAAAATAAAATCAGTTGGTTCTTTCAGACCTATTATTGCCCAGTTTTTACTAAAGCTTGGCTGTCTGGATTATTTTTACAAGTTACTGGAAAAGGAGCTATTACTGGTCATGTCTCTGTTCAGTCACCCAACTCTTAGTTATGGTTCAGAGGGTCCCATATTTAAAATCTCATGAAGGTTGTTCTAGGCTAGATTTACTGCATCATTTAAAATTCCCTACATTTGCTTTAGACAAGGTGGTTTATAAGTTATTTCAAACTTATTGGCCAATGTTTGTGATTAGTTTGCTGCATTTTGACAAAATATAGTGTCTATGGAAAATGTTCCTGCTTAGATTGGCGCTTTTTTTTTTTTGGCTAAGCTCTCATGAACTAGAATTCTGGTCATGGCCTGGTTAGATTAATTGCTTGTCATATGTCATATTAACTCCAAGATCTTCTTTTTCACATATAAAGCCCTTAAAGCATGTTGGTCCATATTTTCTCTCTCCTTGATTGGGTATGTAAGCAGTAATCCCTTAATGAAATTATCCACTCTTAGAAGGGACTGGAATAAGACTGTCTGCAGCAAGTCATCAAGCATGTACTTTTCTCTGAATGCTGGTACTGTCAGAAGAAAGATCTTACATTTTACTCAACTGTTGTGTATAATCATAAGCTATAGGAAGTGAAGTTTTAACCTTACCTTTAAAGAAGGATGACTAGTTTTCAGTGTTGGCGGCTGCAATGGATATCACCTTTCTTGGCTCACTCCATCTTTTGCATGTTTAGTAAATAGCTGGCAGTTCTTTGGGGAATCCACATGCAGCCACAGATCAAAAGTGCGTATGAAGTAGAGTTGCCATATGATAATAAAGGCACAGTAGCTGGTTGTGATCTTACCGAGAATGAAGGCAAATAGCCCAGTCAGCTAAAAAAAAATCAACTATTATGTATTACAACTATTACTATGCAATAGCCTACTTACTTTATAAAGCTTCATTATATTGTAATGTTCATATTGCTCTCTGTTTGATAATTGACCAAAATATTTAAGAGGTCTTTTCATACTAGGAAGATCTCCAGAACCTATGGACCGGTGGATTTCTGTCTGCCCTCAACAGCTGGGCAGCTTAGGGTGGTGGGGAGGGTGTATGTATATGTACATATATGTGTAAAATTTAGGCAACATGATTATCCGTAAGAAAGCCTGCTTCTGCATGTCACAAAGGATTAGTTGCAGTAGTCTCACAAACATTTTATAAACTCTGATTTGTGAGATCGATTGACCCAGAGTCAACTAGTAAGACCTGGGGTTGTCTTGCAAGACTATCACCTTGTAGTGTTTTTCTCAATTCTAAAGTGAATAGTTAGACTTGTTATCTGTATCACATAATACACAGCTGGGGTTATTTCAGATGCTTAGTAATTATAGTAACATCAAGAATGCTATGTCCATTGTCTTTTTCTTAAAGGGAAGCATTATATTTTTAGATATAGGGAACTGGAGTGGGAACTGAGAGACGTGAATTAACATGGTTGTTACCAACTTCCTCTCTGAACTTAGAAAACAGTTCATTTTTTTGAAAAGTAATGCAGCTCTCTCTTACAAAGCACTTTTCTGTAGCACTTTGCAAGGGTGACATACTATTAAACCCTTTGTTTAACTTCAGTTGAGATTTCATTACAACAAGAACTGAGGAAGCCTTACAGTCTTTTAAGATGGGATTTGAATGCTCTGTCTGGCCAGCAAATACACGTAAACACAACAAAGCGATTGGAGCATCCCTCCCTCCCCCAGCCAGGCCTGTGGAGTCTGGAGCCAGCACTGTGGTCAGTTTGAACGATTGGTGAGGTTTGAGCAACAGAAGACAAAGTCACCTCAAAAACGACACACAAGCATGGTGTATTGTCATCGTTCAGTGCCTATAAATAGCAACGTACCTAACCACATGTAAAAAGTTCATAAAACAGTAAAATTGGTCTGATTGGCAGCCTCTTCATTTTGAGAGCTAGGCTTTAGTAAAGGAACATATACTCCAAATAATGACCAAGGCACATGTATCCAGAAGCCCAACCTGCATGCCTCCCTATTGAATTTGGGGAGAGACTCACTGTATACTTGACTTCATTGTGTGCTTATTCAGTTACATTGAATGGTTATTTGTAGCAGGAGATGCTCAAATTGGGTGCCCAGATGTTCCCATCACATTTTTTAGCCTTCTTTAATTTGAGGATCTTCTGACTAGCTTAATCCCCAGTTAAAACTACTGATTATCCTGTATCTCTTGCCCAAACACATGCAGTTGGACTAAAAGCCAGTAATGGTGGTTCACTTTGCTGCTGTCAACAAATTTATTGGTCAGTCATCCTGCCTCTGGGAACAACCCTTCTGGGCTTTCCAAATATTAAAATTGATCTAAAATGCAATGTAGATCATACATCACTTGATGAGACTGTGTGCTAATAGAGCCTGATGGTACAGTGATATTTACAACATCATGCATTAGTGTGAAATGGTGGCTGAAAGACTGTAGTATAGGGCAGCTTATTAGTAATTTCTCTAAACACCAAGTAAGAAAAATAACAATGTCTTTAGGGTAGTTTCGCTGCCACTTTCTGGGGAAAAATAACACAAAACTCACCACAAAGAGTAGTGGGCAGTCCCTTTTAATGGAAAGGAAATATGACATGAAAACTTCCTCACTTCAGTCCAAAATCTTAATATTGATAAGACAGGAATATGTTTTTCTGTATTTTCCAACAGTGTCATTTGATCCTTTCACCACAATGTGCTACTGCTCTAATTTCTGCCTTAAAAAAAAAAAAATCCCCAAACTTCACCATTCCTCAATCGTACCAGACTTGTGAAAGACTCTGCATTGGGTAGCACATAGTCAAATTTTGTTCTAAAGCACTTTTTAAAAATACAAGATAAAATGGAAATTATTTGTTTGCAAATTTCTTTTGTTTGCTTCCACACTATTACAAATTTTAAGAATACTTTTCTAGTATTGTAATGCAATTAGTAGTCCTGCTTGATAAAACCAAATTATTTTAAAAGCCAAAAAAGTACCCTTCTTCCTTTTCATTATGGTCCAATTATCTTCCTTCCATAGAGAACCAGGAGGCTGAAAGAGGCCACCTTAATTGGAAGAGATGACCAGCATTTGTTTCCTTTTATTTATTTAATTAATTATTTGGTTCTTTACTGCTTTAAGAGTCATCATGCTTTTATTCCTCATCTCAAAAGCCTAAGCAGTAGGTGCTGAGGACAGCTCGGACTTGTTACTGTTTGTAGATTGAAGCTTTACAGTGTCTGGCTCCTGGCAACCTGTTTGCTGAAGGTGGTGTTGACAAGTGCTTCAGCTACAGACTGTGCATGGAGGAACTTAAAGTCAAATAGCCATCCTTCCTTTCTCTTACTGACTTGAATCTCTATGGAGAGAGCAGGTGGAAAGTTGTGTTAGGAGATACTTGCCTAATTCAATTTTTTGACATTAGAATATTTTAAATTTGTAAATAGGACATATTGCTAGCCTTGCCACATGCTTGGATTTTAAGCAGCATGATAAAAACCTCAGAACAAAGCACTTAGTACAGAAATTTTTATTCACACATCTGCCTGAGAATCCAGTTATGTTCTTCAAGACTGAGGAGAGAGACTGTTAGGAAGATCCAGGGATTTAAGTTACCTAAGGAAACTTCTGAAAGCATGGCTGAGGACATTGTTTGCAGGTGTCACTGGAAGAAGCTTCACCTGGGTTCAGACTATAGTAATTGTTTTCTGTTCACTCTACTTACTTAGCTCTTTTCTGAAAACTGAGTCCAAGATAATTTCCTTTTTCTTTCCTCTTACTGTAGATGGAAATTGTTGTCCCTCTGTCTTTTTCCTCTCACTGATATTAACGTCCTAGGGAGACATTTCATGGATGTTGCTGACTACCTCAGTTACTCAAGGAGAGATTTCCTTTTCTCAAAACAATAATTTCTGATTTATGCAGCTTCTCCCAGTTTTTCCAATTCGCTGAAAAGTGTATTGACTTTTTTTTGTGAAACTATGTTTGCTAAATATTTTCTTACCAGTCTTTTATGTTTAATTGTCTAAGTTCTTTTCTTAAGTAGACAGCTTCCTTTCCCATTCAAGTCCTTCAATTTTCATATGCTTAGTAGAATAATAAGAGAATGCAGTATTATCCCTCTGTTTTTAGAGGTTCTACTCCATGGACATCTGTCATCTCAGAGAAACTGTCACATTTTTCCTGCCATAGCAGGTTACCATGTTGGATCTTCTACAATAGCAGGTGTTGGGAGCAAGAGGTAGAGACATGGAGGCAGAGACCCAGTTTGTCTAAGCTCCTTCTGTTCAAGACATCAGCTTCCCTAAAAGTCTTCAGGGTATTTTTTGCTTGGAGCAGTAGAGAGAAAGTCAGATCTTGTTGTCACTAACAACATTGACCAAATGTTGCTGTTAAATTAAAATGGATTATTTAAATACTATTTATTTCAATATGCAATTAAAGTTTTTTAGAAAATTAGTTTCTTAGTATATTCTCTGTCTATATTGAAAAGTTATCTGAGTTTTGTATTGCATCAGAAATGAAAGTAGCAGCAAAATAAATGTGAGTACTTTGTGCTTTTGGATGATGCTGAAGTTACAGAACAAATCCATTATCAGCATTTATCAGACTTCTCTATTCATTTTGCAATATATTGACTTGTCCTTCACTTCTAATTTTGGCTGTGGAATGCACTGCTGGATGTCTAGAGCTGCCTGCATTTTCAATTACAGTTCTTCTGGCTTGCAGGTTACTTACTATAGTAATTTTCATGAACTTTTTAATCTTTCAGCATACATGCTACAGAAAAAAAGAAGAAAAAATCTGGCCTAGTTAATAACATTTCCTGGCACTGATGGAAGCACAATGTGCTGAATATTGTTCATGTTGCTTATTATAATGTATGAGATCTTTGCTATGAATAGCTTGCATAGTACTTTGAAGGAACAGAGGAACTAGATAAACTGTTCCTTACTGAACCCACGCTGCTCTCTTTCTTCTCGGATAATTCTTATCACAATATTCATGTTGCAGAGTGGAATGTTGTCCAAAATTCACCTGTTAGGACACTGCCCTAGGCTTAGGGGCCTCCAGAGGGGCACAGGGAGGCAGCAAGAACAAGAACCCTGCTACTGAGGGGGCATAAATGCTGATACGGCTCTTCAATTATCAGATTCAAAAGTGCTAAAATTGTTTGGGATAGAAGGAAAGATAGTAGAATTATTTTAGTCATGGCGGGAAATTGAGATTTAGCATTTTTAAGGAAGATTTAGAATCCCTTTCTGCTTCCTTCCTACTTGTGCTTTCTCTTAGTTCCGCTGTCTTTCTTAATGTTCCATCTTATCTCTGTTCACAATTTTATGGTTTCTCATTATAGATGCACACATTTGAGATGTTAAGGTTCTCTGTCTTTAAACAATTATTGAATTAAATAAATAATAGGAATTAGGAATAAAGGAACAAAAGTAGGAATTAGGAATAAAAATATCATTCTACAATTTCAGTTATACAAAGTTCAATATATTTGCTAAATTTATCACCAGCCTAGCTCCAAAAATTTCTTATGCCCAATTTTTATTATAGAGGATTGAGTAGAAACAGAACCTTAATCTTGTTCTGGTTTGAGTTTGCAAAATTGTTAATGAAGAAAACTGATTTTTTTCTTCTAGGATGAACAAATGAGAGTTGGTTTAGACACTAGATATGCAGTCTTTTGTGGTATTTGAGAATTTTCAGGGTAGAATTACATTCTATAAGTGTTTCATAATTAAAATTCACAGGCATCTCTAGTATTTAGTAGGATAATTAAACTAACACATTTTAACTCTGGAACTTTTGGAGTACCCAGAGTTCAAATGGCAACCTTGCAATTCTTCCCCTCTGCAGGGATGAACAGTTTTAGCTGTTTGAAAGGGCAGGGAGCATCTACTAATTACAGAAAATTCATTCTGCATTTAAAATATTGAATTGTTCCTATGTTAGAGAAAAAGCTAGTTCTGAATAACTACACTTTTCTAATTGCTTTAATGCCAATAAGGGTGTACAAATGTACATTATTGATACTGAAAGTTTGATTTAGCAAAGATTCCCCGTCTGTTCTTTGCAGGCCAGGATATTCTGTGAAGAGTTTTGCTATAATAATGAAAAACTGTAGAATGTCAGAGGTACTTTTCACTGTTTCTTTAGAATTTTTTTCTTTAAGATTTCAGCAACATTAACCTGAACTTGATTCTGTTCTAGTCTAAGAAACAGCTGAAAAGCATGCTTTAAAGAGGAAATGAAAAAGAAAAATATCATAAATGTGTGTCACAAATCAGTAAAAATATTCTTAAATGCTTATTTTAAAATCTGGTTCTGTTTTACTCTGAACAGCAATATTGATAAATGGAGAAAAAACATGCTGCCTACTAATCATACAAAATTTGTACAGGTAGCAGGAGCTCTTTAAGAAAGACAAATCACTGCTGTAGTACAGAATGAGAGTCAGAAGAAGCTGGGAAACGAGAGCCCAAAGCAAATGGGAATGCTGATTTCCATCAACAGCCATTCTTGCTTCTAAAAGCCTCTCCAAGGACTCAATCTTAGCCCGAAGCTTTCAGCATGGAAGTCTGCCCTGTTGCAGCCACTCACAACACTAATCTTAGGCTAGTATTACAGTCCCATTCACTGTATTTCTGTTAAGAAAGCAAGCAACCAGAAGCCGTTTGGATACGGCAGCGAGCTACTGCAAGGTCTCCAGCACTGCTTCTTCCATCTACTTTTGTTCTCCCAGATAGAAATAACTTTTTTCTTGGGTCCCTGGAGGGGATGCTGACTAAACTTTTGAGTGAGCCTCGAAAGAATAGCAGCTGTCATGATTCATGAGGCATTTTCTGAACTGTTTCAGGGGCATCTGTATTGTGCTTATCTGGGTGGGTTTCTTCCCTTCTTACAGTCCTGTAAGGATATAGGTCACATACTTCTTAGTGTGCTGGGAGTGGGGATGTTTTGTTGATGTTTTGGGTTGGGTTTTTTGTCACATTTAAAAACTATCATGGCATGTACACACACACACCCCCTCTAAGGTTTTACTGATCCTTTTCTCCTAGCTTATATTTTTAAATACAAAGAGCTAAACAATCAGAGCACCTTGTGAGTAATTTTTTTTTCCCCTCCTCTGTTCCTCTTTGCCATTACTGTTCTTATTTGAAAAGTGAATCGTCGTCAATGGAGATGCTCACTCTGCAATTCCTACAAATTTTCTATAAAGGCCCAGTGAATACCCTAAAAAGCATCAACTGAAACACAATTGGAAGAACAATCCCCTAAGACAATTTCCATTTCTAGATACGTCAGAAATAACTGCATAATGCTAAATAAATTCTGAGATACATTATTACAGCAAATAGTGTATCATACCACGAAATTGTCTGAAATAAAGATAATATTTCTCTATCACCAGTAGTGTTGTAGGTCTCTGTCATAATTATGATATTGCTGGATATTTACTAAATATTCTGGAAGACTGAATGTACTGTTTGTTTCTCAAGGCTGTCTTTTTAAGGAAAACGGGTCTGCTTTTTAGATAAAGTAAAAATTTATTTAAATGGATCACTTTTCCTTAGAAAACCTTGTTCAGTAGTTTGGATGATAAGAATACTAGCACTGATCTTTGATTCTGCTTCAGAGCACTGTAAATCCAGCTTCTCAGTACATTGTAAACTATGCATTTTTTCTTCCTTACGAGACTCTTGGCAGACTTTATGGTTAGGACACAGTGATGCAGCAAATTAGATGTTTTTAAAGGCAGCTGAGAAACATTAAAAAAAAAAGGGCAAAAAGGAAGAATTTACTGTAGAGGACAATTTTGTACTTTATTAGTTTTGAAATAACATATAACACCCTTGCCATCAGAGTGCAATTAGTATCTGGTGGCCAGCTGCCATGTATGTTTACATCCTGTTTCTTTTATCCCTGTTCATTTGGATTGCCAACCAAGAATGAAGAAGACACCTTGCTTATTTGAATTAAATTTGATTGCCATACCTTCTATAATTTCCACTGATTTTTTGAGTCCCTGGTGTTTAATGAAATGTAAATTGTTTGGTGATCTTCTATGTCCATTCAATTAATATTTCTCGTAGCAGGATTGTGTGTCATAGCATTTGGCAGTGCTTTGTTTAGCTAATGTCCAGAGAATATGCTCTGAATAGATTGTATTCTGGATAAATAAGTTAGGCATTTAAGTAGAAACCAGTGTGACTAATGTGGGATATCAAATTCTCTAGGACTTGCAATTCTATATATGCTTGAAGAATGCATGCATGAAAACACAAGCCATTTCATAACCTTGACTTTGATTGCGTCACATAGCTTTGTGCTGGTGTTTGCATTGTAACCAGCTAGGGCGATCTCAGCACTGATGGGTGATTGATGTTCTCTACTAGAGTGTCCAGTTCTTCATTATATTACCACAGTCACTATAAAAGCCTGTTGGTCAGGTTGGCTTCATCAAGGTCTTTTCACTGATGTGGATTCTTCAGCATATGAGTGAAATATGTCTTAGCCCATTTAAAGGATGTCTTTATGATTTGGAAGCACAAAAATATGTCTAGCTTGATAAGATCTTGCATATGAGGCCAGTATCTAAATATCACTGCAAGAGTACTCAGAACCAATTCTGCATAAAGGATGACGATTGCCTGTAATGACCACTTTAGGCAGAATTGAAAAATTACTTCTTGTAACCTAAATTGTTCAGGACAGGAACTTTTTTCTTTGTATGTTTATACCTAATAGATAATATATGCCATAATGCATATGATGCACTGTGTACTAGATAAAGGGATGGGCTCTACAATATTCAAGGAGTTAAACTGCAAATGTGACAGAGTTTTCCAGCAGCCTATCTTCAGTTAACTGTCTAGGTTAACTTTGGCCAGCGTTTTTCTACCAGGTTTGGGTTTCGCATACTGCCTTAAAGATTCATCCTCCCTAGGTTTTGCATTTTTCCCATTGCATAATTTGTTGGGATGTCAGTCCAATAATAGTAACATAAAATATGACTTGCTATAAATGAAAAAGTGAATATGAACATTTTAAGATAGTGAAAAATAGCCATTTTCAAGGGAGAGACAGTAGTGGTTTATGTGTGAAACTGAAAGAGGAAATCTCGAGTCCTTTTCTCATTTATGCTGTAAACTGTTCTTGTCATATTGGACCCAAGACATTCTCATGAGGGGTTGGGTAGACTGGGACCCCAAGACCATTGGATCTGAGATCAGAATATGGCATTTGTTATACTGACCTGACACTTTTCTTTGTTCCTGACTTATCTGTACTATGTTGCTCCCAGCCATTCTAGGCTTTATTTATGATACTGTTTTGATTATTCAAATAGTATCAGAATATGTAGACTATTAAGAACCTCACTGGCAGTATGCAGATATTGTATATGGTAGAATTATGTTTTACAGTAAAATAATTCTAATGTAATTCATCCTTCCTTACTGCAGTCTTGCTTTGAAATGTGACATGGGACTTGAGACTAAGAAAAGCTGGTTCTTGCTCTGTCATTGTCAATACATGGTATTTGCTGTGTGCAGAAAGGGTTTTAATTTCTGGGGCTGCCCATTTGGCACCCTTTTAACAAATGTAAGGTTTCTGGAGCAAAAAAAAAGATCCAGTATGCTTTGTGCTCTCTCCATTTTTTTTTTCCTCTTTGAAGTTAGTTTTACCACGTGATAGTCTAATTTGCATTGTAAATTGAGTTCATCCAGTTTGTGGGACAGTTAAGATATAAACAGGTGTTCATAAAAGTATAATTTGCCAAACAAAATAAACATTAGCTTCTAGGGATTTCTGATTATCATCTGAGCTATGGGAATAGGACAGCAAGTGAAGGGATCATTTTTCCCTGGAATGTGGGAGTAGGGGGAGGCAGAAGGGTCTTTGAAGATCTTGTTTAATTGATTCCTAGATGTAACCTTTTCCTGGTTTACATTTGGGGCTTTCTGGCTCTGCTCTCCCCTTCAGAATATGGGACTGATGCAATACAGGCAAATACCAGTACCTCAGTAAATGCTCCACAGGTTCTTTCTTTCAAGAGAGAACGTAACAAATTTGGGTAGATTAGAAATTAAGGGAAGTTTTTAAGTTTACAGCAGCTACAAATTTAAGTACTTATTAGAAGTATTGTGGGGGTTTTTCAGATAAATATAATTAACATAAATAAATGTCCTGTGTGTTTGGCAGTGTTCTTAGCAAGAGACTATGCCTATAGCAGAAGATGTTTATTAATTTTATGATGCACACCTTGAGCCTATTTGGCCATGACAAGAAGGAGGACTTCCCTCTAAGTGTTATCAATTAGCAGCTATAAAAGCTAAGATCCTTTTTAACATGAGAGCTCCTGATCTTCAACCTTAAAATAACTGTGCTGATTAGAACAGACAAATACAAGAGGTTTTAGGGTTTTTCCTGAACTTACAGAGTTACACTGCTATTGCCTGTGGATTTTTGCTCAGAGCTTGGAATGCTGCAGTAGGAGAACTATGCAGGCTATCTTCCTGACTTCTCTGCTAGCTTTCCTGTTTTCCCTGCCCTCTAAAGATACCAGAATCAGTGAGGAAAGCCAAAAGAGTCTTCATCAACTCTTGCCTTGGCTGTTGCATGTAGCTTTCTGAAGAGCTGTTAGCTACTCGTAAGAATAGAGAATGGAGAAAAGGAAAGCTAGGGAAAATAAAGAACAAGAAGAAACATCTGTAAACTGTAGCTGTAGGAATTATGTAGTATAGGCATGTCAGTATTACAATAGCTTAGAGAATATTGTTAAAACAGGGGAAACCCAGCGACATATCCTGTCTATCTCCAGAAGGCTCTGAAGTGGCCTAGAAGAACAGACAAAGATGGGATTACTCTTTCCTTTTTGATACCTATAAAATAAAGTGTTTTATAACAATTACCCAGAAGGTGACCTGAAAGAGAGGGGGAAAAATCAAATAGGATTTGTACTGGGAAGTGAATTCCTGCAGCTCAGTAGGAAGGTGCTTTCCTCATTTGCCTCCTTTGGAGCTCATTTGCTCCTCTTTTGTATTGGATCATAACCAGGAAGGCTAGTAGTTATATCTTGCAGTCATTCCTTTTAATAAAACTTCTTAACCTTAAGAAGTTTTACATTATTATCCTGTGACATAATAGTAATGGATCGTGGGAAGTTTATCTTAAGCTTTAGATTTCTAGTCATCGTGAGTATAAACAAAAGCTTCCAAATGAGGGTCCATTTCAGAGCATGCAGCGCCACTGACTCCTCCTGTCCCAGTAGCTTATGGAGGAGCGAGCTTCCTCCGTCACCTAAGACAAGTACTGACTCTGAACTGTCTTAGAGTGGCAAGATTATCTATTTCATTGCTGACAGTTTAATAGAAGGTTTAATGTTTGTTTATCTGTCCTCTAGATGAAATACTGGCTCGTGTAGGAAATGACTAGTGTTCACGTTGCGTTCAAGTCAAATCCAGTCCTTCCTTTGAGAAGGAGATGGAGTGCCATTTACCTGGCTGAATGCTTACCTGCGTTACATACTCCCAGGCCAGAAAACAAACAACCCCACCACCAAAACTGTCCTTCTGTCAAACAGCCACAACCTCAGGTTCTCTGTAAGAGCCATGATCTCTAACATTCAGCTCCAGCACAGGTCAGATCTTGAGCAGCACAACTCCCCTAAAAATCATGGAATAATTTAGGGTGAAAGTGACCTCCATACAACTAGATCCATTTAACTCATGATTAGTTGAACACCAAATTAATGTTTAAAGCTTTCAGGGCTCTCCTTTCCCTAGTAACAGTGTAAGCTTTGGATTGTTCTGGCTGTGTGCTGAGTATGGAGGCTTGAAAGGAAGAAATCAGGACTGCAATCAGAAATTCATGTCTAATGTTCTTGACTCTGACATGACTTGTTAATCACTTTTGAACAAATTACTGAATATTTCTGTATGTGTGCTTATACAAAATAGAAATGCATATAACAAATGTCTGACTCCTAGAGATGGATGATGTGAGAGTTATCAGTTTGCATAGCATTTTATTGCTATAAATAGTAAAACAAGTTAGATTCGTTTTCTAGAGGCAGAGTAAATAGTCTTTGTTTCTAAAACAGTAGTTTTAGGATAGACAATAAGGTCATATTGGTAGGCTAATATCAAAGCTTGCAAGTCTATTGGGTCCAGCATCCTATCTGCTGGCATTTTCTGTGAAATATATCGATTTCTACTGTATGGCAGGGGGGTTTTATTTCATTGTTGGTTTTGGTTAAAGATTTTTTGTTGGTTTTTTAAGTTTTGTTAACTGTGTTTTTCTATAAAGCATGTATTTGGCAACGCATATATTGCCATATACAACAGACTTCACCAGCCAGTCACGCAATTCCATTTCACATTGGAAAGCAACATCATTAATACTTTGAAATAACTGGGATAGGAGTGTTTTTTAATCATCAAAGTCATGCCTTTGTTGGACAACTTCTGAAAAGGCACAGGGAGAACAAAAGATGGAGCTTTATCAGTGTATGAAAGGAATTATATGAAGTAATTTCCCCTAAACAAGACTGGACATAGTGACAAAAAGTCCCACCAGCCTTATGGGTTCATAAATGCAGAGTAACATTAGGTGGAGAAATCTCACTAATGATTCAAAAAAAATCTATTGTTGTTTTAGCCTCATTTCAAGTCAACCTGACCCAAATAATTGTATTGACATGTATTAAGAATTGCTATTTTAGATCTACCTGAACCAAACTCTGAAACTGATCCTATTTATTATTTTATTTTTTGTTCTCATTTGTTAGTAGGTCATGATGGTTCTAAGTACAAAGCCTTAGCTGCCTGATTTGTAGTGTCTAAATTTCTGTTCTTTTGTTCTCTTTAGATAAATACAGGGCACCAATCGCAGTTGACTGTATCAAGTGCAGAGGTGGGAAATGAAAGGAGTCAAAATTTGGAAAGCAGCCCTTTCATGTCAGATCTTCTGAATGACGTACCCTTTGCCCTAGCACCACATGTGTTAGCAGTACAGGGCACCCACAGTGATGTTCCTGACCGATTGCTCACCTACGACATCAATGATAATTTATCAAGATTTTGGTATGACTTTACACTCGAAAATTCAGTGCTTTGTGATCTGTAATGTTTTCTTTATTTCTTTCTGTGTCAAGGAACAAGTCTTAAGATGAAGATAAAGACTTATTTTAATTGACTTAATATTTGGGGGCCCTGCCACTGGTTTATCAGATGCATTGCATCAAAAGGATTATTATTCACAACTGTGTTATATTTCTTGGCTTTAAGTGAACTGTAATTTGCTATGTTAAATATTCTGTTTATCTCCAAAGAAATCAAGCAAAACTGTTTCAGCCTGAGTAGGAGACTGGCTGTTGGTATCTACTTCCAGTAGGTAGGCTGCAGACACAAACATTTCATAACTCTCAGATGAACTCTACCCACGTCTGCACTGTTTTGTTATTTCACCCCAATACTAAACACATAGATCCTGTTACACATGCTAAGATCACCTCCAATTTTCTACAGATAGAAACCAGTATTAACGCTAAAGCAACGCTGCTTTGCACTACAGACAGCTTTTCAGTTAAACCAAGTTTTAAAACTCAGAGTTACTTAAATAATTATGAAGACTTAATAGAATTGGTTAAACTTACCAGTTTCGAAGTGCAAATCAGTTGCTTCGCTCCCTTTCCAGTAGATGGTATTTTTGTCCATCTCATTTTGTGCCTGGAGAAGTCCTCCCCGCCTGCCTGTTGGCTGCTGTTTGTTCTCATTACCACATGTGTTCCTGATTTATACACAGATCAGCTTTTCTATTTTAACCTCTTTGCCCCCTGAAGAAGGAAATCTCAGGACACGTACTTTTAATGGTCACACCCTTCTTTTTTTAATTTGTGTGCCAGAGATACAGATGGCAATGTTTAACAACAGGAAAACATTACATTGTTTCTTATCCAGCTAAATTAAATGGCTAAGTACCTAAACATGCATTCTCGCAGACCACTGTGTCCCCCACTCACAAGCTTTGAGCATGTTTTTCCCCACTAAAACCAGAGCTGCTGTTGCATGTGCAACAGTTCTCTGATGTAACATCACGATTTGTGATGAATAATGATCTGTGTCACACAAAAGACTACACTTGTTTTCTCTCCTGGGGTAGAATATTTATATTGTGCCAAACGTTAGTGGATATTTTCATATATTTTCTATGCACTGTGATAGCTTAAAATACATATATTTTCAGACTTGCAGCCTCTTACAGTATTTAAGATAAATGCTGTAAATGGTGGAGAAATTACATTGTGAATGCATCTTAGGTTGTTAAATATTCATGTTTTAGATTTTTTTAATGTATATATTTAATATTTTTGACATCTATGTTCATAAATGTTTTGAAGCTATTGTTTCAGGGAAGGTATCAGTGCTCCACTCCAATAAAATAATGCTAATAGTGAGTTATTTTTTATGTGTGAGAGTTATTACTCGGCTTCATCTGTACCATTCAGTATAGCTGTGACCATTCAGACTTCGTGGGAGCTTGAACTTGGAATCAATTTGGAAATCTTTTCAGTGTCATTTGAAAGTTGAGGTCCTTCTATTCAAATATATCACACTTTCATCTGATGTATTCTGTGTGCTATGTTGCTGACTTGCGGTGGTTTAGGGTGGTGTCTATGCTACTGCTCTGAGGGTAGTATGGCTGTGAGCTGGAAGGTATTCAGACCTCTTAGAAGGACGAATTAATTTTAGCAAGTTGTTTAGAACTGCTTTGTGTGCTGAGTTTTCTAGTTAACACATACCTGAAGCACTCTAATTTAATTTTCATTATTGTTTTATATTTGTTAAAAAATTAATCATTCTGCAAATAGCATGTTTCCATTCAAGTTGTCTCTTTTGAATTGGAAATGTTTCTGCAGCTTAGCTGGTCTAGAAGCAGAACTGCAAAAGACTGCTGAACACCGAACAAACTCACAATACTTGTTCTTTCTTTGCTAGCTGACTTGGCATATATTTTTTTGCATTCATTTTTTGCTTAAAGTTAGGTAATTTGTCCAAAATAATTACTTCTTGTCAGAATTGCGCTCTGTTACACTCACAAGCATCCTTTCAAAAGAGGAGAGACAAAGGAGAGTAGGAACGAGGCTATATTCACCCACAATGAGAAATGTGGACAGTAGGTCAAACATTTGGCCTTCATCTTTAATCGTGTTCTGTAAAGGGTAAAATTTACACCTAGCAAGAGTACTAATAATGAGCAAGGGTACTGGGAATGCGTCTCGTCACTGCCCTCTCTTTAGTAAGGGCTGGAGCTCCAACCTCTCCCTTGCTTGAGATCATCCATAAAAAGTGGATTGAAGGCTAATGGTATCCAGACAGGAAAGGTGAATTTCTTCCCACTGGGATAAGAAAAAAATACACTTAAACTGTTACAAATTAGTAAGATTTATGGATATTACTATTTGCACATTAATAAATAACATGAAGATGGCACAAAATCTTCAGAAAATTAAATATTTCAGAGAGTCTTAGTTCATTAAAAAATGTGAATTTCTTGTTTAAGATACGTTTAATGTCATATGCTAAGTGATTATTGCATAGAATATATGTGAATATATGTGTATCTGTCACCGTCAACAAATACTAGATGGATCTATATAGTCATTCAAACATTTGACCACTGATGAAGGAATGTAGTTAATTTTAAAAAACTTTAAAACTGTTAAAATATAATCAATATTGATATCAAAATAATAAACCACCCTGGCTGTCCTTGCTATATATTCTATATATAATAATGAGAACTCAAATAGAAGTATTTGCTTTGTGTTATGCATATATATGTAAATTGTTTAGACAGAACTGAAAGACACTTCATAGCTGATGTCATTAACGTCAGAATTAAGACAGGTTGCCAACTCCAGAACGAATAGTGAGAGACTGAGGTGTGATCCTGGGCCAGTGAAGTGCCGTGAATGGGAGCTTTTTCACTGCCAGTAGTGGACATATTACTAGGCCTGCACTCCTTTTATGAAATAGTTTATTTTGAGTTACTTTAGTTCATGGGAGATTTTGAGATTCCTTTGCAGTTCTCTACATTTTCCC
>NW_009630401.1:79551-110657 GCF_000690535.1 Cariama cristata
AGATGTACTGTGCATTGTGTCATAGCTTCCGTATGGAACTTTCTAATAAATCAAACATAACAAGACACTTCTTATTTCCTCTGGAAAAGTTGTAAATAGAGGCTCTGGAAAAGTCTAATTTTAAATGCAGAAAAAGGGGAGTGAAGGCCAAATGTTCAAAGGTAAATCAAAGAATAATTGCATCCAGAGCAGCCTGACAGAAGGCTGTTTGGGAGCTGGTCCCTACAGACAACTCCCTGGTGACAAACTCAGAAGTGGAACCAGAAAATGCCGTGTCCGGCAGGTCAGTCAGGGAGGTGGTTACAGATCCAGTTTCTGATGATTTCTGTATGATCCAAACCCTGGTGCTCCAGTCCTGCAGCTGGCAAATACACACTTTGTGTGGCCAACAGATGAGAGGTTCTGACCCTAGAGCAACTAAAGGAAAAAGGCAAAGAGCGCATTCACCACAGTAATTACAGTATCTCAAAATAACACACAGTTTATTGCTTTTTTCGCTGGAGAACCTGTTGTGTTCACAAAAGCACTAAAGCAGCTTCCTGGGCAAGACGAGTAGGTTGTTCTGAACAGTAGCATAAAACTTGCACTTGAGAAACCGCTCTCCTCTCCTCCCCACAACCACCCTTTTTGTATGACATGATAATTCATCTTGCTTTGGGTTTTCTCTGCTCAGCCTAGTGAGTATGGAGAGGAACCAGAAGTGCAGCTTCTAGGGGTAAGTCTTTCCCTTCTTCGGCAACTGCAACTCTTCTACTGATGACAGGGCAATTCCAGATGAACTGGATTTCCTTTTGAAGCCGGACAATGTCTGTTACAGCAACAAAGAGGCAGAAAATCCTCCTTAAATTCCAAAGGTAGGCTCCTGTTTGGTGCTGTAGGAAGAAGGTTTAATAAGCCAAGTTGGGTTCATTCAGCCCACCTGCTGTGCTGCAGCTCTTCATCAGCACTAAGCTTGCCATTCTGTAACGAGCTCGTAAAGTTAGAAAGAGGTATGTTAGGCCTGATTTCTTCCCATCAGCATGTCAAATTCCTTAAACTAAAGAAAATTATTGATCTCCCTGTATCCTCGAGACCATGTTTTTTCTTTACCAGTTAGATATTTGCATCCTTTGAGTCTCCTAGAGAACTACTTCTTTCTTTTCAACATCCTTCACAGAGATGAGACTCTTTTCAGAAGAGAGACCTGGGCTTCATTCTACAAATGGATAGACACTTTCTGAGCCTTCCTTCTGTCTGAATCACAGCTATCCGAAAGAAGAAATGTAAGTATTCATGCTTACTGGAAAGGGAGAAAAGTTGCTACCTTGTTCCCATTGGTTGACAGTCAGTTAACTTGGAAGCATTACTGCCTATAGAATGAAACAGAGATTTTTGTCAATTCAGAATTTCATCATTTTCAGATGCCAGGAGTGTAAGAAGTAAACTTGATCTTGTAAGCATGGCATCTCACTGTCTGATTAGTTCTGGAGTACACATTTTAGGTTCTGTGTTCAAGTATGTGAAATTTTTCTTTGCACTATATGATGCTAATTAATAAGCCTGTTTTAATTCTCCTGCACATGCTGCCAGGCCAGCTGAATTATCTAAAAAGCAGTACTTTGACCTCCGTGGATACAGTCCCTCGTAAGACGACTCTGTGTAGAGATTTTTTTTCCTCTGTATATAAATGGTTTTAAAGATTCAGTAGAACTCCTAAAAATAACGCTTTAAACTTTATTTTCTGAAACATATTAATGGAAAGCTTTTCTTCCTTTGTGGTGAGTGCAATAGATCTTGACTAAGCCTGGCTATTCTACATGCAATTACTTTGAGGCCATTAAAAATTACTAGTTTTTTACAGATATCTACCTACTATGAAATGGCAAGGTTCTCGTGTTCATTACTACTTTTAGTAGTATAGGAGGAAAAATACGTAGTAAAATTACATCAAACTAAGGGGAGGGGGAAAAGATTTGTAAAGCAGTTTGCATTGAACATTATCTTTGTAGCAGCTAACGTTGGCTGTAATGAAAATACAGAAACTAAATGAAGTGGAGGTGGTAAGAATATGATGACAGTATCATATTGGTGGTCTGAATCAGGAAGTAAATCAGTATTATGCTCCATAGTCTTTTTTTGTGTACATCTAATAGATGGCACAATGGTCCCTAATGCTAATGCCTCTGTACATTAGCATAAATAATGGGAGAGTAATGGTGGATCACATACTCCTTTCAACATCTCAGAGCAGATACTTCTTTTTAGTCTGCAGCCTTCCATGCAGTAGTCTTTCTAGACTGTGTTTTACTCCAAAAAAGGTCATTGAATATTCTATTAAAGTTTACTTTCTGATGAGCTATCAGTGTAGCTCAAAGAGCTTTGCTGTATCACAGCTCAGTGGTTTGTCAAATACATCTCTTCAACAGAAGCAAAACAGTCTGAGCATGCTGCATGGTTCATATAAGGAACCGGGAGTTGTAAAGCTTTCAGCATTGTACTGCAGGTTATGATGAGTTGTTGGAGAAGCCTTTTTTTTAATTCTGTAGCAAAAGAGAGTATCTAGCAGTGGAAGCGGAAGTTACGATGACCCCAGAAGGATGCGGCAGCTGTAGAACAGAGACAAGAGAGGGCTTAGTTCTCCCAGCCAATTCAATTCACTTTTCCTTGCTGCAAGGATAAAATAAACTCTTGAGATCAAAGATCTAATTTACAAGGCTATCCTCTTAAGTCAGTAGACACATGTACTTCAATAACAGAACATAAAAGAAACTGCTCACAAGCAAACAAAAAAAAGATGAGCCTCAATTATAAACATCCCTCATCCAACTGTTTGTGGATATCAGCATTATGATTAGAGTAGCCACTCACATCCAAATGTTCATGTAACTGTTCTGGGAGGTCAGCCTTGGGCATCCATCTAAATCTCACTGGAAAAGAAGTCTGAAGCGTATGGGCTTAGAAAACAAAAACTCAGGTGAAATGGACCATCGCAGTGAGAAGGGAAACACTTATTTAAAGCAACTGATACTTGTTAGAACTGAAAAGGACTTTGAGACTTTAGACTGACCACTGTGTCACCCTTTTTATGAAGAGAACTGCTATTTGTCTATTTTCCTTAGGAAAATTAAGCAATGTGTGATGTTTTGGAAACTGTACTGTAATTTCATTTTTCAGCTGTTTTTAGAAACTACTGGTGCATCTGCTTGGCTTATTCTGCTCTTAAAGACATTTTTAGATTCCTCTAACTCCAGTTTTGTCTATTATATGTTTAGGTAGGGCTTTTGTCAAAGACTTAATATTTATCATACCAATTGATTCAAAGGATCTTTTTGTTGTTGTTTGACTTTTATGTCTTTTGTACTTTGGCTAGTTCTCTTTCAGTTGTCTCTCAAACAAAAACCATTTACACTTCTCCCTCTACTTGATAGGGTGGAATAGAATATATGCATTAAATTTATCCCAGAAAAGACTGCCAAATTTTATTTCAAGTAGTATTACAGTACTTGCAGATATTCCATATCAATCTTAGTATAATTATGGCTAAAACTGGAGACACAGGGTTAACATATTCTGTATCTTTTGATGTAGTTCAACTCATGTAATTTAAGTCATGTTTTGGACAAAGTAGGCAAAATAGGAAGGTGTCATATTGTCAGTTGATATTGGATTAATACAGGAATTTAAACTTACTTCCTTTTTGTATGTTTACTGCATGTAGTGTGCAGTACATGCATCCACTCAATTATAAAGTTAAAATAACTGCTTCAAAGCTAGAAGTTGCCATCAGGTTTTTAAATGACATCAAATAAGAGGCTGCTGATTGAGAAATGGAAATGTAGTGTTTTGCTGTAGAGCTCTCAAATGGTTTACAGTAGAAATCAGTATGACGATTCATCTTGAATCTTAATATTATAAATTAAATTAAAGACAAAATTTTAAATCTTAGGATAGCTGTAAAAAAATAGAGTGAATGAACAAAGATGGCTGATGTATTTTTGCTTACTTAGAGGCTAGCTAGCGAAATTACCTCTGTTCATGTCGCAGTTATTTCAGTTAAAAATTTTGTGTGGCAGACTGTTGTTCTAGCTATTGATTTGTACAAATCTGAGAGAATCTCTAGGAATAAAGCCATTTTCCAGGATGATAGGTTTTGTCCAAAACTGCTCACCTTCATATTTAAGACCTTTAAGTCTTCCCAAACTAACCCTCTTCACCACCAACTCCAATGGCTGTCTCTCCTTCAGAAGAAAGTTGCACCCTATTTTAGAAACATCAGTCCGATGCTTCCTGGGGGATACTCTCCAGCTGGGTCTAGACAGATGGTTTGTTTCTGGGATAGAGCATATCCTGGTAGACAAGCAGCTCAAGCGTGATAGTCCTTAAAGAAAAGGATGTGGCACATCGATACCCTGTGGGTAAAGGCAATGCAGACTTGACCAACTTCCGTTCCTATCTCCTACATGACTAGCCACGCAATGACAGAGACATGGCACCATTCCTCTAAGCATGCAAGGTGGTGCTGAAGCCTCACTCTGTCTTCTTGGAAAACAACTTACCTTCAGAAACTTTGAACAGAGTAGGATCATCTTCTGGTGATCTGCCAGTCTTAGCAGATTGCCTGAGCCATTTCACCCTGCTTAGACCAAAAGGGGAGATTTAGGCCAAGATGCTAAAGGCTATCTCCTAGAAGAGGGAGTCATCCCAAGACTGATCTGTTCACCACAAACAGCCAAAAGAAGTTAGATAAGACTTGCTCTGCGAGGATCTCCTGTAGCAATGAAAGTCTCTGGCTATTTATAAGACCATGTGCACAGTGACTAAAACAATCACTGTTTGGTATTAGAGGGGTTTGTATATCCTTGTCTTCACGGCACAGAGGAGGATAAGTGTTCCTAGTGTGTCCACTGCAACAGCAACCTAGCTGTACAAAGATTATTTTCTCCGAAATAAAAATAATTGTTAGTTAGGAAGAATAAAAGCCAACTAGTACACCCTTCTTAAACAGATGAGGTAATTCAAGTGAAGGATAAAATCTTACTTGGAAACTTGCAAATAGATCATTGTGGTTTTAGATAAATGGCAATTAACTGAACAAGGCCTTTCTGGCACCTACTGCCTCATTTTGCTTCAAAGAGTTATTTTGGCTCATACACAAACTAATATTCTGCTTCCCCAAGGAAAGATATGAAGATACGAAGATAATGCTGAAAAAGTTCTCCTTTGAAACACCGTTCACTTCTGATATACCACTTTAGAAACCATGACCCAATAATTTGTCAGTCTCCAAGAGAACAGTCCACTCTCTTTTAGGATTTATTTTGAAACTGGTATCAGAACAAGTAGTTTCTGCAAAACCATCTCAGCAAACTGGATCAGCGTAGGCATTGCCAGAGCATTGTAAGACAAGAAAAGGCATCTCCATGGTGGGATTTAATGTAGAGCACTGGTGACATCAGAAAGTAGAATATCCTGTGCTTTTCACTGGGGGGAAAAAAAAAAAAAAGAAAAAAGAGAGGTAGTAGAAATGTTTTTGAGAACACGGTAACTCGGCAACACTTGGCTTACTCTGTTTACCTTTTCCCCCTCCACATATCTGTTGATCTTAAACTACTCTGACCTAGAGAAAGCCTCTTCTACAATGTTCATTACATTATTAAGATGATTAAATTTGGGGTAAACAGAGAAGAGGGATGATGCTTATCTGAGAATTTCCTCCCTTGAGCCTTTTGTCCCAGATACATCCAACCTGGACTTGTAGGTGCCTTTCGTAAGTGCCTGATGGTATGCTGGCTCAGACCAGGCCAGAAGGTCCAAGTGGGGAGTTTCTCAGATACAAATCTTCTCTCTTCTCTGCTTCCTCCATGCTGATGTGCTTAATTACAATCCCAGTCATCCTAGTTTCCATTTGCTCACAGGAGAGGAGGCAAAGAGGAGCTTCTCGGCCAGTGTTAAGATGAGAATTGCCCTCTGGGTTGTCCTCTTTTCTTTGGCCATCTACACAGGGAGCAAAGCATGACTGCTGCTGCCAGAGATGGCTCCAGCAAAGTGCCTGGAAACAGGATGAATTTATCTATCTCAGCCTTTTTGTCCTACTTCTCTCCTGATGAATTATTTCTGCAGAGATCAGACCTGTCATTAGCAGTGGAAGGCTGTATTTCAAATGGGAATTAATTTACTTTTAAATAAGTATTTTGATTTGTTCAAAGTGTTTAAGTCCTGACAATGTGGTCTGGAAAAGGTTCAGTGGACTGTTTCTTTGCTTCAAATATAATGAAAGAGCTGGTCTGTTGCCAGCCATGGAGGGAGGAGGAGGAAATTAGAATATGCAGCATTTAAGGAAAAAGTCAGATAAAAATAAAACTTCATTCTGTAGATGCAGCTTTAGTTATGAAGTGAACACCAGTTCAAAGTAGAGAGATGTAGAGGAAGTTCTTTTGATGCAGCCCAGGATACGGTTGGCTTTCTGGGCTGCCAACGCACATTGCTGGGTCATGTTGAGCTTCTCATCAGCCAGCACCCCCAAGTCCTTCTCCTCAGGGCTGCTCTCGATCCATTCTGTGCCCAGCCTGTGTTTGTGCTTGGGATTGCCCCCACCCATGTACATCTTGTCCTCAGCATAGAGATATTTTATGCACACACAAAAAAAGCAGTTCTGAAAGGAAAAAGATATTTTTGCACAAACTTGTGTTTCAGCAAAGTTATTATAATTTACATGATCATAACTGAGAACAGGATTTGTCCTAAAGGTTATAGCAAAATTAATGCAAAAAGTTAGGGCAACAGAAATATGTCATAAACTCAGGTACATATACAGAGAATGTAGATATATGTTATGTATGTGTGTATTTATGTAGGTATAGAAAGATAGGTATACAAGGTGATTATTCACAAAGAAATACATTGTGTGAGATTGGTCTTCAGTTTCTCCGGAAGAATTTTCTTATGTCCTTTAATTCAGATGTCAGATGTTTCATATGACTCTACTGGCTGGAAACCTGGGTCGTTTTGCCATATCTGCTGTTAATAACGCAGTTACCAGCTAGTCTGCATGAAGGAAAAAAAAAATTATTTTTTTTAATGCCATGTAAAAAATAGTACTTGAAATTTTCCCAGTTGTAACTTACGTGAAGGGGCAAAGTGGCTATACACATAGATGAAGTTGCAGTTTCTAGACCTGAAGCTTTGCTGGTTTCATGTGAACCATGTGCCTTTAAGAACTACTCCATATCCTCATAATTCCTTGTTCTAGGAAATTGCAGTTGGCAGCAATCAGGTTAAGTATTTAAATACTTTACATTTAATTGAGGAGATTAAATTCATATTTCCAATTTAAAATGTTTTCCCATCTTAACTAAAAAAACTGGTTGTACGTTTTAAAGCTTTTTAAAAATGTTAATACTGACTTAGTGTGAAAATACTTGATTTCATCAACACAAAAGAAAACACTACTATCTTTTTCTTGCCATTTAAAGAAGAACACATTCTCTACCAGGCACCACATTGTTTATTATTTTGATTGCTGTCTTCCCTTCACTCCCCTTCTCCATCCCTCTCCCACTGATTGATTTTAAGTGTCAAATGTGGAGAAAATCCGCATAATGAAAGAGCTGGCAGAATCTGGTCAAGAACAGTGATCCTTCTTGGTAGGGGATCATGTCCAGCTCGTTTTTAGTAGTCTACCTTTTCCTAGGGTTCTTTCTGAGTCTAAATGACAGATACTTTCAAGAATGAGGCTCGAGGAAAAGGAATTGTGGTGACCTCTTCTTTGAAGTAAGATTTAAAAAAGGACAGGGAGAAAGTCTATTAAAATGTGGCTGCCTTCCATGCTTTTTAAAAACGTGCTATTTGTCTGTACAATGCCTGCCAAGGAGCCCGTCTGCATCTTGTGTGTTCCAGTCAACCGCGCACACCCTGCAATTGCATCTCATCTCCGTTTTTGGGCAACCCTGTCTCACCTTTTCTCTGCTCTTAGCAAATATCTGAGAAATTCGCTGGTACAGTCTTCTGTACCTTTTTCATGATGCTTTCAACTATCAGGCTGGTGAGGCAGCTGAACCCCAGTGCTGTTGGTAGCCCAGGTGGGCGGCAGTTTGAGCCAACATGATGGATTTTGGGGCAAGAGCTGGGTTCATGTTATCCTAGGGTTGTTTTTCTTTTTTAAATCTAGACAATTTTAGCCATTTAATTCTAATGTAAAAGACCATTAAGATTGCAAAGCTAAGTATGGGAGTTCTGCTTTGGGGGGAACAGTCTGCGTCTGGAGTGTTTCCAGGAGCTCAGCAAAGTGGCTGTTACCGCAGGGTTCCTAAGAGGCAGCCGACGTAGGAGCCATGCTTTGTAGGCCAGCACGTTGAGCTAATTGCCTGTCTCACTGACACAGATTGGAGCCTGCAGCCCCTTGCTGGGTTCACCTGCTGATCCTGGAGACAGGGTGATCATTGATCTCAGTGGAAGCAAGGAGATCAATTGAGAACCAGGAGCTTTTTTTTCTTACAAAGGCAAAATTTTGCTCCTGTGACTGGTTGTTGCTCCCATTTCCAAGCTCCTGCTGGATCTGAACCCTGCTTCTCATGGACGCGGACTCCTACTTCACAGTTGCTAGTAATTATACATCTGATTCAGGGGTCAGAAAGACTTATTTCTTGCCTCAGATACACCCCCAAATTGTATCCTGAATGCACATCAAGGCGAGGCCGTGGTGTCTGCTATTTTTTCCCCATGTCATCTGATTACTAGTAATTATACATCTGGTCAGAAAGACTTATTTCTTGCCTCAGATACACCCCCAAATTGTATCCTGAATGCACATCAAGGCGAGGCCGTGGTGTCTGCTATTTTTTCCCCATGTTGCCTTCATTTGGAAAGAATGTGTGTGGGCAGAGGAGGAGCTGTGGTACATTTCAGCAGATCCCCATCTGGACCATCAGAGATCCAGGCCTGCAGGACACAGCATCCCACATCTCACAGCATCCCTTTCCAAAGTTCACATTCAGCAGCAGTCTGATGGCTTTCATCAGGGGCTCTTGATCCTCAGAGTTAAATCCTTGCCTTCTTCCTCTGTTTCAAGCAGAGGGGTATGTGTTCTACCTTCAGAGTCTGGCTATAATGAACAGAAGGTTTTAAGAAAAACAATCCAAGAAAGATCATTCAAGTACCGTCTGTTCATAGTAAAAATAAAATACCATTGGAAAACAAATGTTTCCAGGTGTTGCTTGGAGTGAAGGATGAACTAAGCCTGATATCATGGGCAAACAAGTTCTAGATGCTTGGGTTCACCAGAGCAACGCCGCGGCTCCCTCCATGCCTCGGGCGGACCAGGGCGATCTCTGCATGCTGTGGAAGTACCACTCCTTGGCGGGAGGGGCTCGGGCAAACATTCACATCCCACTAGGACCAGCTCCATTAGGCGCTTCAGAAACCAGCAGAGCCAACTTAAGATCAATCTGCTGCTTACCAGGGGAACTTGTAAGCTGTCTCAGGGCAGACATGGTGTAATCGCAGTTTCTTAACCCACTGAGCAAGGATGCAGTGGGAGAGTGGGAGCAGCGAGTAATGGAATAGCCGGGTTTGAAATTCATACAGGATGGTTGAAATCTGTGGAGGACAGGAGTTTTTCAGAAAATCCTAAGCCTATCCATTCTCTTAAATGGACACTAGTTTAAGATGATACTCTGAGTACTATGCTTTATTAATACTCAGAGTAGTAACACTACTCATTAGCCATGTCCATACTACAGCAAGTAGTGCAGCCCAAGAGGAGTGGATCTGTAGAGTCAAAAAAACCCCAAGGTTGAAGGCTCAACACCCGCTCTTACAAGCATTTCTAGTTTAGACTACTGTTTCTCTTGCCCTATGGGCAGAATGTCCCCTGGATTCCAAAGCACATCTTCTGGTTTAGTTTCATTCAAAAGGAAACCAGCTTGCACACTCCGAGATGGCTCCGGGATTCAAACAGAAACACGGTAAGTTGGAATTTTATGGACACAGACTCCCAAGCTGAAATGCTAACATATATGCACCCCTTGTGTTTAAATACAACTTCATGCAAGAGCTCGGCGAGCACAGACTCGAGCTGAAGAGCTGCCGAATGTTCTTGTGAAGTCATAAATCAGGGATTTGTTATGGCAATTATATAATTACTATGTAATTGCTACAAAAGTGGGGTTTGCTGTAAAATCAGTTATCCTGTTACCCTCTCGATGCAGATCAGGTAACAATATTTTTATTCAAGAATATCATCCAATTTCCTACATCCATTCACTTTCTGGATATACTGAAACATGACAATAAGTTATTCTGAAATGGCTCTTAATTCTCCATGCTTTGCCTTTTATACACATAACTGTTGGGGAGACAGATTTTGTATTTTTTTGGAAGATTTTTGAAATGATTATTCCCAGTTGAAAGAAAACAAACTCATCATGGAGTGAAACATAAAACAGGTCACTTCTGGGTTTGCATTACTTAAAACTGTAACATAATGTAAAAAATCTTTTCCACTTTTGATATTCATTTTTGACAAAGTAATTCTGAAAACAAACTAAAACAAAACGTTGAAACAGATATTAATGAAAAACTCTTCTTTTCCTTCCAAGTTGAAAGTTGCCAGAATAATAAAGCATGTGAAGAGTTTAAATTTTGATGACTATTGACTTTCCAGTGGAAAATATTCTCAGTAAAACTGATCAGTTGCTTCTTTAAAAGTGAGGAAGATAAACAATGCTTAGTTTGAAAATGTCTTATCTATCCAAAAGGGAAAGCAACTATAAGATTTTGAAACCTCGTCCAGGTTCTTCATCATCATTATCTGAGATTGCCTTCAAATGATGATTGCCACTGTTAGTAAGCTTCACGATGAGGATTTTTTTAACTGGAAGAAGAATTAGGAATGTGAATTCTGTTTTGTGTATGGTGCACATGCTTTCATAACTTTTTCCTCATCACACCATGAGATGTAACACGGCCTGGTAGTGCCTACTAAGGGTTTTGGTCAAAAGAAGAAACACTATTCACTATACAGCCTTCAGATGTAGCTTTATATGACTCCTATAGTGATATATGTAGCTTCATATGAATCCTATATTTATATGACTCCTTTATATGACTCCTATATTGAGGAGCTTTGTATCTCTCCTCCAAAAACAGTCATCTCCCCTAATCCATACTGTATCGAACAATTTGAAAATAACATTATTAATGGGAAGGTCGTCACCCACAGAAAGCATAATCACATTTGATTTTAGAACAGAATAATAAATTGAGCATGCTGCCTGGATCTCACTTGCCTATTTGCCTTTTACAAAAGGATATATGGGCTATGGATAATTTATAAACAAATAGTAGTATATTATTGATCTCTAATTTCCATGGTTACTGGGCTTCTCCAGTTTCATCTTGGCTTCTAAGTAATTAAACCTTGTTGCACATGTACTGCAGTGCAAGCTAGATTAGGCTGCAAACACAGGAATCATTACAAAGGACAAAGAAGGAAATTTCCTTTATTTTGCATGGCATAACTGGCAAAGCTATTTTGTCTCTATGTGTGGAATTGGTGAAAAAAAGGCAATGTTGTGTTCAAACACCAGAAATCCAGTGCTCATGAGTAACAGTGTGCTGAAGTTAATGGTGTGTTGATCTTTGTCTTTTTGGCACTTTCCACCAGTTGGCATACTGGGATCTGTAAGAATACCCTCAGTTTGGCAGTCGCTCTGTTCTAACGTGACTTTAAAGTAGCAGTAAGTACTCAGGCTTGTACAGTTAATTTTTTAAGCATTCTTTTTCTTCCTTCTTGCTCTACGAAAGACCCAGGCAATCAATAAAAGTGTTATTAAAAAAAAAAAGCAACATGAAAATACCTATAGGTACAATATTAAGTACCATAACACTGAGCTTTCTCCCCCCCTCTATTTTTCATTTAGACTAATCTCAGAGACTTCTTGGAGCAACAGTATGGGAAAGTTTGAAGTAAACTTCAGTGAAGTTTACTTTTTTAACAAACATGTTTTGAATACTCTTCCATGTCACCTTTGAACTGACCTGAAGCAGGTTAGTCCTCTTCTAGATACCTTGAGTCCAAGCTATCCAACTACTTTAAAATGCAAATGGAAAATAGTGGAGGAAGCTTTTGCATCTTGAAATAACTTTAAAAAAATCTCTCTTTCAGTCTCCATGCACTGGTTATTCTCTCACTTTTCCTTATCAGGCTGTTTTCCATTTAATTTTAGTTTCCCTGTTTCTGGATTCAATTTCCCCTAGCTTCATCTTTGTGGCATATTTATCCTGCCGCAAGCTATTCCCCGAGGCTGTGGGTATCTGCTTTCCAATCTAACTGCAGAGGTAACTGCTCTGAAGGGCACCGTCACCTTTACCATGGCAGCTACCAGCGGGCTCACTGACTGCTCCTTCTCCTTGCATTTCTGCGTATTTTCAAACAGTAAGGTACTGCTTGTGAGCCTTGTCAATATTTTAATACTCTGTGGCCTCTCTCCTCCCTTTCTATTTCTTAAAGGCCACAGATTCCTTCCTAAATAAAGGGAGTTGAGGATTCTTTTTTCTTGTTCTACTGCAGCTTCACTCCCAAATAGGGTACTTTTGGCATCTCTCATATCTCTTAAGGCTCCCAGTGGAGTGGATACTCACAGCTAGTAGCAGATATTAAAAAACAAAAATGAGATTTACAAAGAAGTTTTACAGAATGTTGTTCCACATAATCCATTCCAGAAAAAGTAGCAGAAATGAAACAGTTTAAATACACAAAACCCATAAAGTGGTTAAACCAAGATGCTTAGAAACTACTGCAGTCACAGAAGGACCATAAGCAACAAAGAAATCCACTTTTAAAACACAAAGTATGTACAAATCTATAGAAAACAAAACATTCAGTGTATGGAAAGAGGATTTGTGGAGGTTTTTGGCTAGATCAAATCCCAAAAGTTGACAATAGGAGTCATTCTAGAACTGCATTTGGATGACACTTCCATAAAAAACAGTGAAGCAACAGTATAATTCTACCTATATTTCTGCACAATTGTGTCATCCCCCCCAAATGTCTAAATCCCTGAAACTCTTCCCTGTCTTCAAAAGGAAAATGGTAGCCAAGCAGCGAGCCCAAATGAGCTCACTAGTGAGAACTTAAAATAGGGGTTTGCAAAGTGGAGTCTATGGAAAATTACCATGAGATTTATATATTAAAAATGATTAAAAATGGCTTCAGAAATCAGAGACACTACTTTGGTCTTCACTTCTTTCTAAATAAGAATAATAAATTGCAAAATATGCAAGGCTGGATTACATTAGAGAAGCCTCATACATTATATATTACATAGTTGGACATTAAACTGTTAATACAGGAAAGCTTCAGAGTATGGGTTTCCAATTTCCACTTTATGAATTTTTGTCAGCACTGCTTCCTGTGGTCAGATGATGTATCCTGTCAGTGCCAGGTTTTTTTCCCCCAAAATACGTAACTGAATTTTAATTACGTGCAGAAACTCACACACCAGTGTTTGGTTGAAAGGCAGTGCTAGAGACCATTCTAATTTTTTGCTCCTGATTGCACCTTTGTGATTTCTTACTATATTAATTCTTGTAAGCACGTCTAATTTTCTCACCGAAGACTTAGCCACGTGAGCCTTAATTAAACACATTAGTAGTCATGGAACAATTAGGTAGGTCTTCATCAGAAAGAAATGGTCTGCAGGGAAGAGGAGCTGTACAGTAAGTGTGCTGTGTGCTAGCACTTTGTTTACAGAGGCCGTGCTGAGAAAACCCAAGATCAAATCAATAACAGTTTGCCTAAAGAAGAAACTATCATGCCTCATGGATTGAGACACTAAAGTCATCTTCTTGCCTATTATTCTTAATACACAGCCACTGTCACGGAGCTTAATCAGAATTCATGAAGCTGCTAAACCCAAGAAAGATTATTGATCTTATTAAAGATGTAAGAGCACCAGACTGAGAAGACAGGGCCTCCAGAGGAAGGAGAAGACGGGAGTCTCTGGGGGAAGCTGAAGCAGCTATCCTGCACGCTGCATTTAGCGGGCAGATTGACTGCCGTGACGAACCAGAGGCATTTTTCTTCCATAGATCAGGAACTTGAAAGCCTGAGCACAACAGCTCCACGTTGAGCTTCTAAATCTCCTTACCTACAGCTTCTAAGTACGCCTTCCTGGTCATCATCAGCAACGTTTTAATTAACTTTGAAGACCTTGAGTTCTTCTTCGGTTAATCCTATCTAATGCTACTGAAAACAAAGGAGTGGCATAGGTGTAGCTAGATGGGAATTTAAAAATTGTAGATTACAATGATGTTACAGATGGCCTAATTTGACTGACACAGCTGGTACTAACACAGAAATCATCTAGGTGTACTTTTGTATCACAGGGTTTTTTTGCTGTACTAACTCTTCTTAGAGTACAAGTTAATTGCTACATTTATAGAAACCGTTGAGTGATAACAGTGGAACTAGAGCTGTGCAAATTATTTTTTTCAATCAGTTGCCAAACTGAAAAATTAAATAGAATTTGTTTACGCTGACCCAAAAGAAATTTTTTCTATTTTTCATGACCAAAAGAAAAACCTGAAGAAGTCTCAATTTGAATAAGTTGTTCCTTCTGGCAGGAAATTAGCTATTTTATTTTAGAAGTAACTAGAACAGGAGGAATCAAAGCCCTCAGTTCATGGAAATTTGGAGTCAGGGGTTCCCAGCATGGTCATGCCACTTCACTGACAGGGATGCGAGAACCTGGGTTAAATTTGGAGGGATCCTCCAGCCTCGGGAGACAGGATGTTCAGAGCTGAATCTCCTGCAGTCTCTCCTGCTGTAACTCTTCCATCCTACTTCTATATAAAATGCATAATAAATATTAGGTCAGTAAAAGCCCACCCCTGTAAGACAAACTCCTTACTTCTGGCCCTCACTTTTTTTTTTACCCTGCCAAAGGAGCAAAGGGATGGAAAGAAGGATGGCAGAAAAGGAGAGGTACTGGCTCTTGCCTCGCTTGGCCAAGGAGGACAGAAGAGCCTGCAGCCGGGCACCTTCAGGGCCATGACCTTGAGCTCCTCCTGACCTTCCCTCTGCCCCACTTGTAGAGGTGCTGCTCCACCCTGGATGTTTCATTACATACACAAAATACACCGGTCTCAAAAGCAGGAACAGAGGACTCCACCCAGGAAAAGTTAATACTGTGATAATTAGAGGACTAATTCAGGTAGGAAATTAAAAATCTGAATTCAAAGAATCTCATGAAGAGGAAGGTCTTAGCTATACAACTCCCATGTTCTGCATCATTGAAGTATCAGGTATTGCATTAAAGGAGGCATGAGCCTTTCCTTTTCCTCCTCCAGCTTTATTTGTCTAGGGAAAAAAGCCAGCTGAAACTATTTGGCAAATCTGATCTAGATTAAGGGAGAAACTAAAACCAGTACTTTTGATAATTACTGTAGTCAACTAAAACATTCACCCAGCTGAACACCACAGTGGTATTCTTACAGCACACCTGTGCCGGCAGGATCGTCAAGCTAAACTGGAATTCATTTTATCTCTCCACAGCAGGTGAAAACTAAAACTTCAAAACAGAAAGGAGTAGCACAGGTCTCCCAGCCAGCAACCACTCTTTTGATAACAGGTGATATGCAGCTGCTCTTATGGGGGTAAAAGCTACTGCCAGAGAGGTAGGAAAGAATTTTTGGGCTCATTCCCATTGCAAAAGGCGGCAGGTCAGTGCTGTGTCAGCTGGGTGAGCCATGCCTCTGGGAGGAATCCTTTCTGGCTCCCTGCTCTTTCCAGAAATGGTCCTTTCCATTGCGGTGCACCCTTACGTGCCAGCCCAGAAGGTTCCTTCGTTGGTGAGGGGGGACCACGTCCTCCAGTGTGAAAACAGAGGGGCCCAAGGGCTTTCTCCCCTTGTTTGTCCTCCAGGAATCCATCACGGAATCGAGCAGTGAGCCAGACCACAGCTGTGCATGTGCTTACATGCTGTGTAAAGAGCTGATGCTGTGCTTGAATTTCATGTCAGGGACATATTTCCCAGAAACCATGGATCAGGTTAGTCTTTCAGTTCCACTATGTCATTCAGGTAGTGTCATAGATTATTTTTTCACCTACAATGTATATATTCTGTATTTATGATCTATCCAATCTATTTGAGAGACTTTTAGTTATGAAAAGGAGATACAACTTCATCAAGAAAGGGATTAGAAAAAGGCCATCTTAATCTTAACAAGTATTTATGGAGTATGCCTCGTTGTAAAGATGATTTTTATTCTGACTTTCCTACATTAGAAAAGCAAGCTTTTGCTTCTTACAGCAGTCCTTTGAAATCAACCTTGATAGCTTCTGTGGAGTGAGGGCTGATCTCAGCTTGCAGCTGTGGATCCAAGTGTGTCAACCCACATATGCCATGTATGTTTTAAGCAAATAATTTCATGCATAATGTCATTTATCTTCCATGGCAATCTGAATAGTTAAAAAATTAAAATTCTGTGGTATTATGTATTCACTTGGCCGATAAAACAATTTGCAGCATGGAATCTACTATAAAAACAGTCAACACTTGACATAAAACCAGAAGAGACTGCCCAAATGCATGCGATCCTTTTGCAAATTTTTGTGTACCATGTACCCCTTCAAAATATTAAACATGAACATAAATGAAAGTAGTTGTAAACTGTTTTATTTTCAGACTGGAACACTGTTCCAGGACAGGTAGTACAGGAGTGAGGCCAGGAGGGTGGACCTCTGAAGGACTTTTTCCTAGGCAAGAAAGGGACCCTGATAAAGCGTTCTCTGAGCTTCTGGATGAGATTGTAAAAAGACCAATGAGACGACTTACTCCGAGGTGCAGCAGACACTGTGGTTCCATTGATAATCTCTGCAAGTCCGCTATGTGTAGAGTGTGGAGTCCCACACAAGAAATGAAAGATGATCTTAATGCAGACTGAAAGACAGGAAATACCCATTCAGCAAAAAAAAATGACAACAGGACAACTATGTAGTACATAATACCAGCAATAAGGATACTCACAAATAAACACTTCAAAAGGGCAGAATTACCTTAGGTAGGAGTTCTTTGCCTTTCCAGAGTAAATGTACCATAACTAGTACCAAAGACATGTTCTAAGAAACCACATATAATTAGAACCATTTAGGACTGATTTGGTAAAGCATGAAAAAGCATCTCATAGGAAATCCATTGACATGTTTTATTGGAGCAAATAGCTACACATTTTCTCTGTGTATATCACACGCTCAGTATCTCAGGAGGAAAATAAGATATGTGGATGTAAAACTTAACTGGTAATTCTGACTCATAATCCAATTAATTTCTTGTAGAACTTTCTTCTTTAAATAAGCCATGACTATATCAGATCACCCTTATTATGTTCCCGTTCTATTGATGTACCATTATTACCTACAGATAGGATAACAGTAGATTGAAATCAAGGTTTCTTTTTCCAAACTGCTGATATATAACAGAATTTGGCACAGCAACTAACTTCCTTGGATTTCTTAAAATTCTGCCACATAATTACAGTAAGGACTTCCTTTTCTCTCTGAATCTATATGAATTCATAATAGTGTGCTTTTATAATCAAAGTTTTTCTCCTAAAGATTCAGGTTTCCTTGTTCTGCAGAATCCTTTTAATTAAAGCATGCCCATAAAAGCTGGAGTGTTGGAGGACAATGTTTTTTTGGAGCTGCTGCTGTGCGCTTGTGAGTATGCTGCACATCTTGAAAGAAAATGGTGGTTTCAAGACAAACCTACATGTCTTATAACAGCTTGTTCTGTGCTTTTAATTTATGCTACTTTTTGAACATGTTAAATTTTAGTTTATACGTAGGCTCAGCCTAGTACTTTTCTACCAAGTGTGTAAGGCTGCTGCAGGGAGTGATGCACTACAAGCTATAATTTAGGGGCAGGTGGGAACTGCCTGCAACAACTGTGTCTTCATAAGTTATTCCTAAAATGCTATTATTACCTGAACTCCCTCTAGTTTCAACACTAAATACCCTTTCCCTTCCTCTGCGCTGGGGTTGAAAGGCGGTGGGAGGGAAGCAAAGTTATTTTTCCTTTCCGTGGCTGTGGAGGTGTTATTTCTGCCAGTGGCTCCAAGCGCCCACGCTAGCCGAGGGATACAGCTGGGCTGCCGAGGGCTGTGCTAGCTCTGGGCAAAGCAGGGATTTCCCAAACACTAAGACATCCTCCGAAAGATGGTGTTGGACTAGGGCACACTTGACAAAGCCAATACACAAATACAAAAGGCCTACCTGCCTATTATAAGCTTTTAAAAGTGAGGTGCGTGTGTTAACATGGCACTCCGGTGTCACAGCGATGTCCATGCCATGCATCCCAATGCCCAGATCAAAGCATCAAAGGGATCACGCTAGTGTATGTATTACAGTTTCTAAATACATTACTTCAAACGCTACTGCAAAAGCTAAACTGATGGGATCTTTGTTCTCATAAACTTTATTCTTGTGGGTTGTATGTTAAGATTCTTGTACACCTACTCAAGTTCTTGAGTGTTTCTATGTAACTAATACCAATTAAAATTATTTACTTGCATATAATAAAGTGGGATATTTTTAGTGTTATTTAGCATAGCTAACTTGTATATATGGAAATAGCAATAAAATCCTGAAATTTAAATGTAATAAACTGTTCGATGGGAATTTGTAAATGAGAACTCTTCTTTGGAAAGTTTGCCACTTGAAAGAAGAAAAGCTGTTTTACTTGGGAACTTAAACGTCCACTGGATGGAATATTCCAGCCTTTCGGACTATTGCATAGACAAGCCAAGCTTCTAAATCTTTTCTACCCCCATGTGTCTGATCACTGTCACTGCTAAAATTAAGCAGCAAGAAGCTTAATTTATAGGTATGTAAGAATAATACGCAGATACATGAGATGACATTTACACAGCAGTTACGGGCTATTTATCACAGGGCTATTGAGGAAGCAGGGAAATACTCGGGAGCTGGTAAAACACTCATAGCAAAAGTGGACTTCCACTTGCATAAAACACAGGAATGGGACTTCTAATTTTTTTTTAAATCTCTTTGTGTTAACTCAAATGTTAATATATACTAGGGATTAACATTTTTAAAATTGCCATCTTGTTTTCATCTACACAGACACTTATTTCCTCAGTGGCAGAAGACAAAAATTGGCTCTCTGATAGTTGCTTGAAAAATAAACAGTTCCCACACAAATTCATAATAATATTTAAACTTTTTGTCACTGTCTGAGGATCTTAGTATTATTTATACTTCAGACATGAGATTGGAAAAAGTTTTTTACTTTTTACATATTTGTCACATTGATTCAAATTAAGTAATGCCTTCTCCATGTTTATAATCTAAAATATATATTTGCTGTGTAAATACAAACATTTAATTTAAATAATGCTGTCTTGAAATCAACTTCATACACCTCTGCCATCTTCTTATCCATGTTATCAGTTCTTTCTTTTTCAAGAGAAGATCTAATCAACAAATCCACATTCTTTCTCCTTTAGTCCATTCTCCCACTTTCTCCTTTCTCTCCCAATCCCTTATCCTGGCAATTCTTATCAGATTTTCATTTTACCTCTCCTCCTTTAGCAGTAATCCTGTAATTTTCTATTTGTTTGGGTTTTTTTAGCTTGTTCTTTGCTTTTCTTAACTCTTCATGGCCATCCCAACATACATAGAAGGATGTCCGTCTCATCCATATTTTTTAAAATCCTACATTTGACCTTATTTTGCTCTCGCATTTCTGCTGAGTTTTCCCCTTGTCCATAACTTCTAAAATAAAATAATGCATTGCCTGAAACAATTACCTTGGATGGCTTTCTGCCAACTTCACCTTTTACCAAGTCGTCTTTAATTTCAGCTGCGTACACTGCACTCAGCTCTTCTGAGGTCACTATTAATGATGTGACCAAATCTCAGGGCTCCTTCCATCTCTACAGCCTGTAACATTATTGATCATACTGTGACTCTGAAATCTTGTCCTCTCTTGACTCTCTGTCTTTTCTCATTTTCTTTTCCAAATCATTGCCAATTCCTTAACCTTTCTTTCAGCCGTGGGAGATCTCCATCCTACCTTTCTCTTTCAACAGGTATCTCACTAGGCTCTACTTTTACCTCTTATTATTCTACTCGTGTATTTTCTTAGGTGATTTCTTGTCATTGAATCAGTGCAACTGTCATCTCTACCATGCAAGTTCTCCACTTTTCATTACACATACCTGGTTTCCCCTTGAGCCCAAAACATTAAAGTCAAGATGACCTCCATGAATTCTTTCTATGATTTCATCAGCCTGTCTTTGTATCCCTTCCCGTCATTCCTCTTTACTGCCATTTTGAATACAAGTTAGGGGCATCCATTGGGCACTCATCTATAATCCTATCTTGTATCTCACTGTGCAGTTCATTGTTCCAAGCTAACGATACCATTTTCAGTTGCCCATACATCTCCTCCTCTTAGAAGTTCTTTCATACACGTCTTTCAGGCCGCCTTCTAGAGAACTATCCCCAAAATAGACTGTAAAAAAACCTATGCAGCCTTCCTTCAAAATTCTTTCAAATCCCACTACTTTCGTGATGCATTCAGGAAACTGAGAATTGGTATTGGCACTTTCGGTGGGGAGTGCTCTTTTTGTAAATATGTTGTGTGCTACATTTCACAGTATAGATATCTAGTCTATACTAAATACACACTGTAACTTCATTCTTGCTCCCTTCTTCTTGTTTTTTTACTTCATTTTCTCCTAGAAATATCACAAGATCTTTTGCTTTAAGAATTGCCTTTTTGGGTATGCACAGTCACCAGTACAATATCCCATGACACAACAAATAAGAGTAATTTGGTGGGTTTTTAGGTCTACTGACATGACACTGATGAGATTTCCAAAAACACTTATTCTCCCCAGATACCTGTAGCAGCATACACATAACAATAAGACTCAGCACTAAATACTGTGATGGCAAAAAAGTAATTAAGTTCAAAGATGTCAGGTGGTTTGAGGCATTAATATTGTGGCATGACAGCCCATTTCATCCCATTAAAATAATGTAAAAATACAGTTTGGAAACCAAACCTGTGCAGTATTGCACACTTCAGTCCAATCAAAATCTCTTCACAATCAGGATTTCACCCCTATTTTTAGGATAGTGAGGCAGATAGATAGAGATTCCCACTGCTACCAGTCAGAGCTGTATATATGAGGAGAGGAAAAGGGGGTGGAGAAGTACTTCTGTTCTGTGTATATACAATGCCAGACATAATAGAATCATGATTAACCACTAAGTCACTCAGGTGCTATGGTAGCAAATGGGAAAAACAGTTGAATTAAAGACAGTTAAGGAATATTTTGAATTTAATTTCTTAAAGGTGTGAGAATCCCAGGCCACTTCAGATCAGCATATTCTAATTTTATATAAAACCAAAAAAATCCAAAAATGTAAAACTCAAGCCCGCTGGATTGCATAACTTATAAATCACTTCAAGAGAGCTCAGTGTGAAAGGTGATATGAAAGTGCAAGTTCTTAACCACCGTCGCAGCTGACTGAGCGTTTTGTTTATTCTCTAACCAGATTCTGCTTCAGGAGTCTGTACCACAACTAATTAACCATAATGCTTTATAATTGTATAAACAGAATATATAATAGATCTGTATGATATATAATTAATTCTGCCCCTAAGGAAAGCTTTGTAAGTCAAACCATGTGCTGTTTGAGAACTGCCTCTTTATGTTCTCCCTTATAAGGCAGGTATATTTCCCTGCCAGCAGAGCTCAGGGAACATTCTAGAAAACAACGTTTGTTAAGGCTGGCCAGGTGTTTTCTTGCAGGACTGACTACTGGGAGCCCCATCTCCAAAGCTGAGGTGGTTGCAGCTGCCTCTGCTCCTTCCTTTCTGCGGTGAGGAAAGGGGCTTTGGTGCAGAAATTTGTCTGGTTTTAAAAGATCAAGCTCACTTGCTGTTGTCATGTGGTAGTTATTGTTTATTCTTGAGTTTTGTCAGCCTTACTTTTCTGTATTTTTTTTGTGTATTAAATTCCAGCCTCAACTCGGTCATTGCTACTGGACCTGCAAGACCAGAACAAAACCCCAAACAAACACAAATCTTTTGTTTCTGAATTATGACCCATAAATAAGCACAGCCCGATGTGGATCGCCATTCTCCCATCTGGCGTTTGATGTGCTTGTCCTTCCTGTGAAAAAAAAGAAAAGGACACACAGGAGTTCAGGAGACCTAGGGGATCAGACATCCGATTTCATTACATGAGGGCCTGCTTCCTTGATGTGACAGAACAGGCAACATCCATCTTTAAGATCTGTTCAATCAAAGGTGTGGAAGTGTCATGTCACCCTTACATGGGGACTGGAGCTTTCTGTGTCCCAGGCTGTGGCAGGTAGAGGTGAGAGAGAGAAAACCTGTCATTGTAAGATGCTAATCAGAGCCAGCAGCCATCCAAGCACCCCAAGATGGGAAACTCCCATCTACCTAGTACTCTGTTGATGGTCTAGCTGGAGATCCATCTCCAAGGACCAGTGTGCCTTGGGGCACTGGTTCACACTGTGGACATCTTAAATGTACAGGATAAAAGAAGTTAATATGAAGATAAGTTGTTTGCTGAAAGGAAGGAAGAAAAAGAAAGAAAAAGAAGAAAAGAAAGAAAGAGTGAGCAAAGAGCAGAAGCCTCCTTGATCTAGCCACCACTCGGCAGATCGGGAGGCACAGCTTCACATTAGTCCTCTGGAATGATAATCATACCCTTCCTCAAGCCTGACACACCACTGGGAGGATTATCTTTGCATGGCAGCCTAGATCCTTCTCACTGATAAACCCGCTGTATCTGAGAAGTGTTTGGCAGAACTGTCGCCACATACACAAACACAGGAGATGACTCTCCTACCCTCCGAGGCTTGGTGTGGGCAGTAGTCTCTATCAGCTTTTGCGCCCTCCAGATCAACTCTACAGATCTCCTATGTAACTTGTAGAACAAAACACACAGTTTCCTTAGGAAGCTTTGAGGGGACTTTATTAATTGGTTTCCAAACCTTTTGAGGTAACATTTTTAAGGTAACAAGCTTTTTCTTTTTCCATTGCTTTCCCACCCACATCCACTTCTGAATTCAGATCAGTCGTCTGTCCCCTTTCAAGCTAATAAAATTTCTTTTTTTCCCCTCTTCTTTCCAAAATTAAGAGATACAGCTTCTTCTACCCTGCATAATCAACTGCACTTCTTACTCCCTTTCTCTATACTTCTTATGAGTTATCTCACATATTGTTCTTTTTCCAAATACATTTTCTGTTTAACATTCCCTCTCATCTAACAGAGATAGACTGTCTGCTGGAAGAGCCAAAGGCATAACTCAGCCCTACAGGAGAAGGTCTTCCCCTTGAGCTTCATCCTGGGCTTATAACTACTGAACAATTACATCAAAGGGTTCAGTTTCTGCATGATGACACTGCTTTCAGGTGTTTATTTGAATGTAGTAGTTCTATCTCCACCAGTACTGGTTACATCATATCTCAAGCATCATGGAAATTATGTGTGCCTACATCTACCTGGCTGGCCAGTCCAAGTTTGCACATTACAAGCTTGGAAAGAATTTCTTCAAGTAATGTGTGGGCTTTTTGTCATTTAAGACTATGAAAAATCTGAAGAAATTATCCAAAAGACTTACTTCACTGGGACTGCTCTGGTCTCTCAAAGAACGAACTCTCTTTATGGGCGAATAACATATATAGGTATATTTGCCAAATAACACTTCTTTCCAAGGACCCATAAATCTCAGATTACTCTTGAGAGTAATAAATGTTGCAATAATGCTGTTCTTGATTACAGGCAGGACTATAACAGCTCTGACTGGTACTGATTCCATAATTATGTTTGATTACAGACATACTCCTACTGTACTGATGCAAAGGGGGTATTTGTTGCCTTCTATCAATCTCCTGGATTCCACTGGAGACCAAGAGCATGCTGTGCCAGCATACACAGCTTACTCAGCTGCCTTCCTCAGAGCTTTGTCACTTAAGCATAGCATTTAATAGCAGGACCTGTGATAGTCAGAGGTGCAAAACCTCTTATGGAACTGTAATTAAAACACTATGTAACTACATCGATGATGGCCACTTTCTAAGAAGATCCTAAATTTCAGCAACTCTTGAGGGCTCGATCTTGCAAGTAAAGTTTTACTTCACAGTGCAGGGGCTGAAGTTACTCACGCCTTTACTGTATTACTATTACAGCAAGAACCAAACTGACAATGAGAAATAAAGAAAAACTATATCCATAACATTGTCCATGCATTCTACTACTACAGAACTTAAAAAAGGAAAAGCTCCATTAAGTCATGTAGCCCTCCCTCTGTCAATGAACAACAACAAAAAAAATCATGCCTTACAATTTATTCTCCAGTGCTTTGTTTATTCCGTATTAAATGACTCATGAAATAAGGTTTCCACCTCTCCCCATGGGAGATTATCCCAGCTGCTGAGACCTACTAGCAGTTTCCTTTCTTTGGTCTCTCTTTTAATGATGCCTAAGTTTTGCATTCTATTTTAGTTTGGGATGTAAAAGCTACAAAGGAAATTCACATCCCCAAACCTGCTTTTAAATGCAATTAAGGCATGACATGAACCCACAAACCCAAGGAAACATGCACTTAAAACCGAAATGCATCATATATTTCACTTAAATACCATGCCACCTCAACGGTACACTTATAAGCTAACTGCATGCATCCTTTTTTTCACAGGTTTGTTCCTTAGTGTTATGTAAATTCACTTTTATTGTATGTAAATTAGCATTAAGCAAACTGTTAAAGCCTGTTTTATAGCTGTCACACCAACAAACTACATTTACAAGTAAATATTTGTTCTACAGGCGAATATATTACCTGCCTGGAAATAATAATTATTTCCAGCATTTCGTCTCAGTGCTGGGACTCTGCTCTGGCCCCATTACCTGTTGTATGCACAGAAGGTCTCAAAACGGAACATCTTTTTATTGAGTACATTGCTTACAGAGTAGCAAACCCTAACAATCTTTAAACAATGTGGCTCTCTAATACATTTTATTCTTATTCTTCTTACCAGGCTGCAAAACCTATTTAACAAGAGAATATTCTCCTGCTTTGAAGATGTAGAGACAGCATGTTTTACTTCCCAGTAGTGGCTGTGGAGTCCACTGTGTCACTCAACAGCATCCCATTTGGCTGGTAAAGGAACTGTGGTGACAACCTCCAAATAAAGTTTGGTGCTGTTTGTTGTGCCTGGGAAGAAAGATGGTGGTGAACAAGGCTTTATTTGTGAGAAAAAGTAAAGCAGGATAGAGAGGTAGAAGAAATCCAGAGAAGGACTCTCTGAAATGGAGCTTGGAGTTCTGAAACCCTCACATTTGCCTTTTAAATCAGTATTGTCAAAATGTACCCTTATTAACACCAGCACACACCTGACAGCTAGGGCACTGGTGTAGTAGGGGCATTCATGGTTAATGCAGCTCAAAAAGAACAACAAAAAAACAGATATACACCAAATCAAGAAATCTTAATGGAAAGATGTCAGAGACTCTATCAGACACTTACAACTGTTTTAGTGGATCATAATGGCCTCAAATCTACCTCGTTAAGGGGACACTGCTCATTTAAAAAGTAAAATGCCACATAAATCAAAGTACTATACAGCACGTGTGGGCTTTCCTAATATCCTTAGCAAGGTAATTGCTCACATGAAATGGTGCCTTTCCTTTCATTTATTATATTTGGTATGATTAGTAATAAATATAACAATACAAATATATTCCAATTGCCACTGCTATTTACTTACTGTTTCTACCATTTCCATTCAAGATACTATTGCTGTGCATACTTAACATAGAATACCTAAACTACTCTGAAAACATAATTTGTTTCCTCACAGATGTTTCTATGATGCAGCATGAGGGTGTTTTATAAACAGGAAGAATTATTTTCATTACGTCTGTGCAACATGAAGTGTTTTATTATTTAGCTATTATTATTGGTATTTTACAGATAAGACACTGGCAAGAGAAATTAAGGTAAAAAACTCTAGAAGTGTCCATTACTTTTGACACATCAGGTTATCAGAATATTTACCATTTTATACCATTTCAATCAGCTTCACTTTGGTGAACAGCAACCACAAACTTGGCCGCAAGTGTCCTCATACTGATCGCCTAGAAATGGAATGAGGGGAAAACAAACCGGCAAAAGCCCTCACCTATTCCTGCAAAAGGATTTGGGCTTAGTCCCAGCTATGCCAATCGGATTTTTTTTCCCAGATGATAAACTGGGGAAAGAGGATAGAGATGGTGATTGAGTCAAGTGACCAAACTCAAAACAGTAACATAAGGCAGGGTTGCTGGCTGGAGACAGCTCAGCTTCTTACAGGCCATGGTCTGACATGGTTGACTTGTTAGCTAAAGGAAAGTGTTGAACGGAACCACCTGTACCAATGGATAGAAAGAAAAACTTCAGACTGAATGAGGAGCCTGGAAGGAGGAAGGATTGGTGATTTTAGCTGAGCTGAATGTTCGCCTTTATGATAAACCAGATGCCTAAGAAATACATAATTCAAAAGTCCCAAGTGGTTGGCCTATTTTCCTGAAGAAGAGAAGAGGATGTAGCAGCAGGTCTGATTCCAGATGAGGTAAGTTTTCGTTATAACAAAGGTAATGGTTAATGGGCAGGTTCTGGTTTAAGTGAGTTATTCAGTATCACAAAAAGGCTTCTGGCAGACAGGAAGAAAAGACAATTATCCAAAATGGTATTCAATTTTCTTAAGGGAAAATCTTACAGTTCTTATTCTGTAGTTTCCTGGCTTGTTCATTATGCAGTCCTTATACTGACAATCCTGTGCACTGAATGAAATACAGCAACAAGTAGCATTTGACTAAAAAGACAGCACTATGATACCTTTTTGCTGAAATTTGATGCTAAACTTAATTCTGAAATTTCCCAGTCTGTGAGTATTCATAAATACTAATTTGACCTAGTATAAATACTGTTTGACTCCATAGATCTAACATTCCTTTACTTAATGCCTTTTCCCCATCTCCAGGGAAACAAAGACATGAGGAAAGGAAACCTAACACTTAACCACATGTTTGGCCTTAAATTAGATGATCAGCAATGTGAAGGTAAGTCCTCAGTAGTGGGTTTCCTTTAGTTGTTGGAAGATAACTTGAGCATGGAGAGACTTGAAAGTCATCGTGAGTTGGAAGTGCTGTAAGTGGCACTGAATGGGGACACAGAAGTTTTGCCTGCCTCTACCTGCCCCGTTTTGGCTCCTGCTGTCCTTTATTCTCTGTGCCTGAATCCTGGCCCTACTACCCCATTCCAAAATACTTTCCTCTTTTTTATGTTTTTTTTTTTTAAAGATTGTCCCATTTCTCACTCCTTTGCATTTCATCCAGATTTCTCAACTCTTCCCTGGCGAGTGTCAACAAAACCAGCAGTGGGATAATGACTTTGTATCAGCAGCTCTGTAGAATTCAAGGGCACAATTGCAAAGTAAATCCCAAGAGGCCTGTGGACAGATAGTGCTCAGCTGATCTAAGGAGATCGTATGTGTGCCATCGAACATTTGGGAACTGTGAGAAGATAGAGCGTGGTTGATGAAGGCAGCATCCAGCTGTCAAAAAACCTTGTAGTAAAAATAAATCCATATATTTTGATTTTCCATGACTGGCTTGTTCTAGCTAGAACTTTTTTTAAAGGCAAAACAAGCCGAAAGCTAAACCAACACCTCCACAGCTTGAGATAGGCATTTTCTAGGAAAATTTGCCACTCCTGCTTCAGCAGAGCTACTTGGCACCAGACAGCAGCATTTCTCATGGGGGCCCTAACTCCAGATGGCACTCCCGTTCCTGCCTAGGGATCCTCCAAGTGCGCAGTGGCAAGCTTATTTTAGACCCAGTTTTATCGTTTGAGAGCTGCACCTTGGGTTGTTTGGACTTGTTCTAGTCTTCGGCCCCAGCTAATGCTTTTTGGACATCTCTTTCAGAATATTACTGGGATGTAAGTACTTCATCTTGTTATTTCTCTCTTCCCAAATGTAATATTCCCAATTGTATATTCATTACAGATAAGTGAAATAGAGGGAATGGCTCTGAAGATACATGAATTTCATTACTACTTTGTGTTAGGCGCTGTGTGAAAACCTCAGTCACAAAGGCCTCGATTCTAAGTGGAGTGGGCAAAGGGCAGCAAAAAAAACATAGACAGAGGGAGATAAGAGTCACGTAAAAATAATAAAACAAACAGGTAGATACACTCGGAGCAGAGTATTGATGGCCTTACACCCAGGTAAGTGCCTAGAAACAAAAGATATGTCCAGGTATGTCCTCTCTAAAACCTTCAAGTAGGAACAAAAGCAGGATTAGGATTGCACAGTGTCTAGTGACTGCTTAAACATTCTCAGTTTCCATGGCTCGTGGCACTCAAGTAAACCTGTTTCTGCCCTCAAGAGATGAACGCATTAGTAATTGGTAATAGTAGGAAAGATGTGTGTAGCTTTGCTCCACGCTTCCCTGTGGTTGCCCCACTCCTTGAGTTCACTCCCTTGCTCCCACGCTCTTGCTGTGATGTATAATTTCCACTGCTTTCAGGATGCCTCTCCCAGAAGCTGTGCTAAGGACACCCATGTCTCCAAAAGGATTTAAGTTTCAGAAATACCCATTACCTTCACTGTGAACTCCCTTAAGCACACAGCACCTGACAAAGTAGTTTCTTAAAATGAAAATGAGAAGCAAGAAATGCCTCTTACATGGCTTTTGAAAAGTTGTCTCAAGTTTAAGGCAAACATGAGTTTTTGAAAGAAATGAAGATTCTGATAGGAGCTTACTTTTTGCTTCACTTTCCCTGTTGTATCGTCTGAATGTTAAAGAGCAATGGTATTCCCTGAGGGAAGTACTCTGAAACCTAGACCAAAAACATAATGAAAAATTCAGCAGATGGCATACCACTTTAAAACAAGGAAGAATACTTTCTTCATCTCTTCCGAAATCACTTTCCTGGGTACGTGGCATGGTGTTGTTATACTATGTATGCTAATTCTAATTAAGAAAGGGATGAAGATGGAAATAACTTTGGGGAGTGGAGTCTCCCCTGTACAGCTGATGTGTCTGGTAAGTTTGACTGGAAGTGGCCCCAACGGATCTTTTCTTCTTTGCTTGCTTTGAAGGCTATGCAGGGGATGTGTTGGTCCAGTTCGGACTCTAAGGTTGCAGCATGGTCCTCAGCTTATTTGGAAAGGAAGACTTGCTACCGATATTTTACGCTGCCGTGTCCTATGGTTTGGGGGGGTTGTTTTTGTTTTGGGGCTTGTGGGATTTTCTTTGTGTCATGCGTTTACCTTGTTTTGATACATCTATTCTTCCTGTTCAAATATCTCACTCATTTTGATGGGGAAGAATGTGATGCAAGTATTTGCAGAGACTGTACAATAGTGTCTAAACAGCTAAATTCAAGAGTTATACTCGTTCATCTTTATTCTAATCTGACATAACCCTGAGCACTGGCAATAGCAACATATCAGCTGTTGTCCTACTCAAAGATGCAACTTCTCGTTCAGCTGACACTGAATGATTTTTGGTCTACAAGACATTACTGTATCAGCAACGTTATCTGACAAAGTCACAGATACAGGAAAATGTGCTTACTGTTTAAAACACTCCTGATATTAGTGTGGGCAGACTACTTCTACAGGTGAATGCTTTCCAGCCATTTTGATCCCAGTGCAGTGAAGCAGAAAAAATAAACTAGATGATAGACTTCATAAGCTGTGATTAAGCACAGTGCAAAATCCTTGGGGGAAAAAAGTCTCTATACCACAGTTACACAAACAAATCTGGCTCGTGCTAGCAGAAAAAAAAAAAAAAAGACTGGACTAATGGAAAAATACATGGTTGCTGATTTTTCTTAAAATTAATTTATACAAGTGGCTTTGTTGACCAAGCACATGTTCATGTGGATGTGTGGTGTATTATTGCAACCCTTTCCGTAACATAACGGTAGTTGCTGCATCACATGATGCTAGTGCAAAGTCTCATTAACAGCCCATGAATAGAAGCATTTTCCTAGAATACAGTTTTAGGACTATTGACTAGTTCCTGGGCTACCAAGGGATAAGGCTAGGTATGGACAGCTTTGGAAGTACAGAGTAAGTGTAGTAACCTGAAGTGTGCTACAAGACAATTATGAGTGTTTACCATATAATCAAAAAGAGTACAAGGGATACAAGGTATATAGTTTATTCTGTGAAACTTTTGCTTGATTATTGATTGACTGGAAGGTGGTATCTCACATAGTAGAATACAGCTTGTTAAACACCAACCATTCTACTTCTATCTATGTTCTACGTCCTTTTTGTTCTCTTAAGACCTGCACTTTGAATGAGAGGCCATCCCACTGAGCTGGCTTCCTCCTCGAACCAAGACTGTTTTTCCTTCACCGCCATTAGCATCCTATTTGCATCAGATCCAACACAAACACTGTTCTCTTGATGGACTCAGCTCAACTTACCTTTCTGGTCTTATAACCATTCATTTCCTCAGCTATTAAGCTACTCATCTTAATCTTTATTTTCCTTCTGTCCCATTGTCTTGTGTTATCAATTAATCTAGTGGGAGCTCTTTCTCCTAGAACAAAAGCACTTTTCTTAGTATCACAGTAAAACTTATTTTCCTCTTGACATTCTCCAAGAAGTGTATTTGGATGTGCATTATGAAAAATAAATTCTGTATATATTTATAGGAAATGATGAAACTACACTTCATTAGAATTTGAAGAATATCTTGGATCTTTTAGCAGAAGGAGAATTATTGTAAAGGCTTGACGGTCACATACAATGGATGTGAATAAACTTTGTTGCAGGTAATTTTGACTCTGTTTCTGAGCCTTCCCTGCACGGGAGTGGAGACTGGGAGAGGTAGAGAATCTTCTGGGATTACAGGTAGTGCAAGACTTGGTTCACACTACTTGGTCTCTTTAATTAGTACCAAGTCGGCATCCTTGTAAAGCCAACTTTAAACTGCGGAGCACATCTCGGTACCTTACTGAACAGGCCCCTCGGGAGCTGCTGTCTTCCCTTTCCACCGACTGC
>NW_009630402.1:0-2343 GCF_000690535.1 Cariama cristata
TATCATGCGGCTTTTTTTACCAGTTCTATTTCATACAATTCTACAATAATTCCATACATACTAGGAGTAATATAAGCTTAAAAATCCAGGTATACATTAGCTTTCAAAAGAGTGACAAAAGAGCATTTTTCCATTAATGTAAATTTTTTTAAATTTATATACACAAATGTTTAGTGATATCCAACAACACCTAGTATAAAACATGCTTCATTACTATGGAGAAAAGCATGTGTTTGCTTTATTAACCCACCTAAAACTATGCTGCCAAACAGGCTTCAGCTTGATCATAGATGCTGAACTGGCAAGGTGTTAATCCCATCTTTGTTTATAACCAACAGAAGGCTGCAACATCGACCTTCAACTACCAGGCACTCTAGATCTCTGAAAACAATTTCTCAATGTTTTTCACCGCTGTACACATCACTCTAAGAATGCCTGATCCACGTAGTCCCAATAGAAGATAAAACATACAGCTTTTTTTAACATTGGCGTAGTAAGTAAAAGTCCGTTGGTTAGCTCTCTTTGTGATAGGTAACAGTAATTTGTATCATACTGCATTAGGCTGCTAAAGGAGATATCAGTGAACTATTTTGTAACAAATAATTATTTCTAAAGGTGAGGTTTTAAATTCCTACATCATTCATCACCAACAAACTGTAAAAAAAAAAAAACAAACCATAAACCACAGCACGTTCTAGTAAAAATCTTACCAGCTACCAGCAATTCAATAGAAAAAAGTTTGCATGAATGCCACTCAACTATATTACACATATACATTCATGTCAGGTGGTCAGATACTGTAAAATCAATTACTGCTTGTTGACCAGATATTTGATGAGTTGCTCAATATCATGAACACAGATCAGATTGCTAAACCCTTGCTTGATGTTGTAAAGATATTTCTTTTCTCCTTTATGTCATACGGCATTATTGATTTAGCTTACTAGTTTCTTACAGAAGCACTGAAAAAAATGCTTCCATTCACCTATGCCAGATTAAGCTACAGGCCTGCAATTATAGATCTCTAAAAGATACAAATCAATGTTTCCACCATGACAATGAACAGATGACTGAAAAAAGGATAACCTGTTTGTTTGCTTTAACAAGATTTAATGGTATAGACTTAACTTTTATGTTTGGTTATAAGCAACTGAATAGAATAACTATTTTTCTTTTTTTCAGTCTTATATCTAATAATTTCAAATAATTAAACCAGAGATTCCACATATCTAAATAAAACCATTAGGCTGACCTAATGATTTGGTCACCTATGGTAAAGTTACCACAGTCAAAAGAGCTGCTGGTCCTCATCTAAGCCTTATACCAGTGTCAGGTGTGTTCCACATGCAAAATGGAGAGCACCGGCTGAAATCACACTGCAATGAAGAGCAGGTAACCTCAGCTGGTGAGCAGCAACTTGGTAACTTACAGCTCATGTCACTTCGGACTGATGTTAAACCCTTTTCCACTTCCATGAAAGCCAAATATTGGTAACTCTACCCAGTAATAGTGAACTTCAGCAAGTCCAGTCTTTGAATTTGCCAAAACCTGTAAGTTCAACCAAGTAAGCTGGCTAAAAATCCTACAAGCTGCAGCAGGGAGAAAGGCCCTTACTGAACAGCATGCTCTTTGGGACACCACAATCCTAATGCAATTCAGACTCTTATGCCTCAGTGGGGTTTGTTGTATGGTAATACCTCAGTGAAATGTCACTTTTACACGTCTACAAAGGCGGCCGCTGTCCACCAGTACCAAACATACAAAGAGCATGGGGAACACCATGCCTGCTATCCCTCCACAGGACAAGTCTGTCTTCTGGTCACTGCTCCCTCCTTCCTGCCACTCTCCACCCAAGTTTGAGTTAATGTTTTTCCAAGCAGATGGCTGCTGCTGGTAAATAGATAAATTATAGCCAGCAGAAAGCCTGAAGCTTGGGATCACTACCATGGTGAAGAATTGAATCCTCAGGAAACAATATTATATATAACTTAACACTGCATCTAAAGAAATAAAACCTAAATTTTTAGAGCCCAGTATGCTTTAGAAAGCAAGCTAACAGTTTCTTTTCTTATGCCTGAAGCTTTGCAATCACTAGGTTTCTGAACTGTATTTTTTTCATTAGTCTTAGGCTTCCAAATATAATCTATTATTTGGCAGCAAAGGCAGCAAAACATTTGTTCCTTCAGTACAGCTGCAACCAATTGGATTTTAAAAAAATGGTATTGGAGATCCAACAGTCTTCTATCATGTTGATTTTTCCATGGTAACAGGGTTATATTTTTTTTCCTTTGGGGAGGGTGGTGGGAACAGGATGACGAAATGTTTTTGCAGTGTTCTCCGCTC
>NW_009630402.1:2374-50156 GCF_000690535.1 Cariama cristata
TCATCCCTCGACACACTGATAGAAGGGATTAGACCAGACTCCAGAATTGCACACTACAAAACTTTTTTTAATGTATATTTGTATAAAACAATTTTTTGTCTTTTTCATTCTCAGGCATGCAAACATAAAGAAACTCCAAAATACATCATTATAACTAAACGTGAAGAGGACACTGGAGAGTTTACTGAGGCCTTTTACCTAGAATCTCTGAAAGTAAATCGAGCAAATATGCTCTCCTTTCAGATATATGTCAATGCACTGAAGATGGTACCGCATGGAGGTTACAGCAGTATTTACTCGAGAGAAATGAACAAAAAGTTGCTCTAAATTACTTAAGGGCTAATATTAATGCTAGGCTAGAAAGCTGGCCATGTAAAAACTGTATATACCTAATTATACGGTCAAATAGACTTCGTTTCAAACAAAACATTGTATTTTTTGTACTATATACAACATACCAAAACCAGCATAGTACATAGATTAATACAGAAATATGGCATACTACATGCATAACTCGATACATTCAAGTTCTGGCAGAAAACACAAGAAAGGAACAAGTATCAGCTGAAAATATCTGGCTTTCTTAGAGACTGCCAGTGGCAGATGAGTGCCAGATTTGGACTACACTTCCATCTCAGACGGACAGTTGCCCTATCACAGTGCCCCCAGCCTCAGCAGCCTGCCATCTGGTAAAGGATGCTGCACTTGTCATTCCCACTCCACCAGGCACTGAGGGTTTACCAGGTCACTCTGATCCTCTTTGATTGAAAAACAGAGTTAAAAAAACACCACAGGACAACCTAGCCATTTGGTGCCTATAGTCTTAAAACTAGAGCCCCTGAACACACTGGAATACCTGCAAAGGCAAATTCACGCTTTATTTCAAATTAAAATTCTTGTATCAGGTATTATTGAGAAAAAAAAAAAAAAAAAGTTATGCAGAAGATGAGCTGACAAGCCCCAGCTAGGCACTTCCGTGGAGGTGGGGGTGGGGGTGTGTGTGGGAAGGGAAGGATTCCTCCATTTCTGAACCGCAATTTACCTCTGCAAAACATTCAAAGAAAAAAAAAAAACACAACACAAAATGAAATTTTGGAGAGAATCAAACACAAGGACATTCATTGGAGCCAAGTATTTGAGAGCAATAGAACATTCAGAGCATTTATCAAATACAAAAGTCAACTTCTGGTTTAATGCTGAATTAGGAAGAAAAAAAGAAAAGCACCCACCCTCCCCCCTCAAAAAAAAAAAAACCAACACAAACAACACAAAACCACAGAAGCCTGAGAGGCAATGCAATTGCTGTTGTTTGGTAACATTTCAGATAAGGACTAGAAGGGTTAGAAGAGTTTCTCTCAGAAGTGTGGAACAAATCAGGAATGCTGTGATAGATCTTTGGCCTCTCAGAAGAGTATTGACTTGATAAGCTGAAATTTCTCACCAGGTTTCTGTGAATTTTCTGAGGTTTACTAGGTGTATGTTTGGAGCCCAGTATATTAGAATGCGTTAAATGATTTATGTAAGAGGTGGGAGAGAAACTATAATGCTAAATAAAGTTATATTCTGCTGCTTAAAATCCATCCCGGTATGTGTCATTGATTCTTCTGTTTGACTTGATCAATATTTAAGTTAGCCAACTTTAACATATAGGCATTTCATAATATAGTTTCTGGTAATTGTTCTCCTTATCTATAATAAATTTTCCTATATATTATAGTTTAATTAGCTATCCAGAGTATTCCTACCAGCTGAAAAACACTAAGACAAGCACGATTTATCAATATGATTATTTATCAGCCAGTATAATAAAGAATTAAAAAGACATGGATAACATAAGTGTAATAATTTTGTGGATTTAAGGACAAAGGGAAGTTAAAATGCATAACTAGAATAATACAAAAGAACAAACACAGATCAGAGAAAATACTCTCAGGGCATCAATGAGTAATTTATCAAAATAGGCAAATAATGAAAGAAACTCAAGGTATAACAGTGTCAGAGCAGTAAGTTCCTAAACAGTACTGTTCTGCAAGGTATCTATGCAAAAAAGGTCTTTGGAATAAGGAGAGAGACTGCCCTGGGTTTTCCACCTCATCTGCTGTCTTGCAAAGCCAAAAGAAGTTTTGCTGTCTTCATCTCCTGTTAGCACCGCAAGTCAACAGAGACTCTTCTTTTCTTGTGAAAGTATACCGATTTCCTAAATTTCAACCAGTTAGGCCAGGACAAACATACTGAAGGCATCAGTTTTGCATTAATGCAATTACAACTTACCTTTCAGAGCTTGACAAGACTGTGTACCAGTCATTTGCCAAGTGACCTTCCAGGGAAGGCAATCAAAGGTATATTAAAAAAAAAAAAAAAAAAAAAATTAAAAAAGTCAAAATCAACTCAGCACATTAGATATAGATTCTCTGCATCATGTACATGGAAGCCTATAATAACATTTTTAAAGTCACTTTGAGGAGCACAAGCTGATGGTAAACAGTGTCAGATTGCATCTTTACTAGAGCAAGGGTGATTCGCAGCAGATGCCTCATAACTGAGTCTTGGCAAAACACTGCTAGATCCATATGTGTCCCATTAATGTTTTAAAGGTTGTAAAGTATGAAATAACACAAGGTAGAATTATGCATATGACAGCATATGATCAACACTGTTGTGATATGTGCTCCCTTTATTATCTCAGTTATAACTACTAACTTCAATGTGCACAACAGGTTTCTTTGCATGTTAAGTGTGTTTCTGGACACTATTTATTCTGCAAAAGAACATCTGATTAATTGCATTGCAGCCCAAGACTGAATTTCAACATCACTGGATTTAAAAAATAAAAAACAAAAAAACAAAAAAAAAAAACCAAACAAAAAAACCCAAACAAACTCTTAGAGCCACACAAGCACGTGCTTATACTACTATAAAGTAAGAGCTAAGGTATAAGAGAATGTATGTTTGCAGAAGACAACATTTATTCATAGGCATCACTGTTGAGCTACTTTTTTCAGCTAGAAGTAACTTATTTCAGTTGTTTTGAACCCTATATGAAATGATATACCCAATGCCACTCAACTCCTTTGAGTAAGTATCTACAGATACTAAAACGCTGATTTAGAATGATGACTGTCTTCACCATGACATGAAATATTTTGTCATTTATTAGAAACTATTAAAAATGTGAGTTCTTTTGAAGGAAATGTTGAGGAACAATACTTGAAAAATACCTATTTTTTGAAAACATCAAGCAAGTACATACACATATTTTTTAATAACTTGTTCCCTGTCTTCATTTCTTAAAAGTTTATATTTGCTTATTTTTCAAAATGAACTTCAGCAATCTTTTGCTATATGATCATGAATATTTCAGAATACTCTCTGGTAACAGAGGCTATTCTGAAAAAAAAAAATCTGAGACAAAACCCAGAGTTGATTAAACAAAAGGAAAAAAAAAAAAAGAGAGACCTAACACAAAAAAGGGGAAGTCAATTCCAAGTACTTTTTGAAGATGACTGAATTATTCTGTTGTCACTACGAGACAAAAATATAGAGATTCAGTAGTAACATGGGACATAATTATGTCTTTCAGTCAGAAATCACAACCTCAGAAGTAATGAATCAATATAAATGGCAAAGCTACTGACATTTATATTTTCCTTTATATTGCTAGAGAAACACTCTAATTAAAGTAAGCATAGCTTGACATACCGGTAAATAAATGCCTCCTCAGTTATGTATTACATCCAACCTGAAAAGAGTTCACTTCATATGGCATTTGACAAATGTTTTAAGACTTTACTTTTGATACACCAGTGAATTATAGAGCATAATTCCTTCTTCATAGTGGCACTGTAGCAGCATGTGTATTAAAAAAGTGCTGAAAACTGATTTTGCTGAAACTAATGCCCCCTAACTCTTTTCTTCAAGTTATGTAATTCAGTGTATTGGTATATAAGGCCAAAGGGTAATTGGATATAATTCACTTGATTTCTTCCCCTGCTTTTTTGCTTGGGGTCTCATTGATAAGACACACAGGTCACATAAACCTGAATGTCTGCTTGGATTAATTTCATGTCAAAAGAGTCTTACACGACTAGCACACACACTTAACATGTACTTGATTAGCACCATAGATTTTCATTGTCTTAATGAATGTAACTGTTTTCTAGTGTCTCATGCAATTTTCCTTTCATGTCATCATCCTACTTTAGAATAAAATTTCAAGGCTTGAAGAGCTTTCTTCACCTTAGAAAACACAGTAGTCTGAGAGAACCACAGCAGAGGAGGACCTTTCTACCTCCGAGTAGATACCAGCTGTGTACTGCCTCTTCCCCCTACAGTTTAGTGCCCCTGTTTCATGGTTTTGCCTTTTTTTTTTTTTAACCACACTGTAGGTGAGAACTACAAAATTTAGACCATATAGTTAATTTTGTGTGACATTGTATTCCTAATCTGTAATTTCACTGCATCATTACTGTACTCCAGGACATAATAGTATTGCTACTCACACACCATCATGTGTTATGTAGAGATGAGCAAATCTAGCTTTACAACAAGGCCTGCAATCTTTAGAACCTTTATTAAACTGATGTTATTTACTTGACTGTTCATCACTCTTTGTGGAGTTTTATTGCTTCATTAAAATTAAATTATTCTACTGTTTGACAACTTCATACAGTTAAGAATATACAATTATAACCTTTTCCCTGGTATTTTTTTCTTCAGTTACCATTTTTTGATAGCTTTATGTCATGATGTATTTCTCAAAATCATTGTCCAATTTGCAGAATTCAAATCACTGCTTTTTGACCTTCTCCATGGTAGTAACACACTTTAATTCTCAATAATCATGCTGTGTTTATATTCTGAAGTGAGAGAACTCAAACATACACAAACAGCAATCAAATCCTTACAGAGTTTTTGAAACTACCTCTTCATTTCCTAATTACTTTCCCTTCTTTGCTTGCACTCCCCATCCTTCACCACCCACCACCAGCAGCACACATAATCCTATGACCCTATCTCCCCGTACAGTATTAGGTACCTAATGAGGTGGCAGTGGCAGTGCTCATCCAATCTTCCTCCCCCTAACATGTTGTCAACAAGATCATAAGTAAGCGTTACTGAACAAGTAAGCAAGCACTTTTTCATTATTCCAGCCCCTCAAAAATAAATTTAATCTGTCAATCTGTCACATGTGCAATTTCTACAGAAAGCCCACATGGCCCCAGTAACAGCCTACTGCATCCTCATTTTCACTTTGGATTTCCTAGTATAGAAGTCCCTTATGGCTATCACTACTGATAGCTTGTTCACAATCTCAGCTGTGGCTCTTATCTTGAGTAACAATCTCTTGTTTACTTACACTTTTATTTTACATTCTTAGTATTGACTTAACAGAAGCAATTCAGAAATAGCAGTTTCTACGTTATGTAGAAATTGCATGCCACAATGTACTACATGTATTGAAACATGCTACATTTTTACACTGGAAAAGCAGGAACTTCTTTTCACGTATCATGCTGTAATTTCTATACTACAGTAACATATCCACAAGACTGCTACTTCCCACTTATGAATAGGGAGACGAGAGTATCTAATGCAAGAAACTTTATACAGACAAACTAATAATTAGAATTAAAGGTCACACAAATCTCTCAGTGGAATTCAGACTACAAAAACTGCGTATGTTCTCTTACCTCTTATTGGTGGCCCATTACAACAGTAATCAGTATCTCCTCCAGAAGTAGCCAAAGTTTAGAATTATTCTGAAGACAGACCTGAATAATTCATTTTATGGTACATAATTGTAAGAGACACTTCATCATAGTTTTGCAATGAAATCCAGTTTTACGATTTGAAATACCAAAGCAATGCATGACATGAGCAATCTGACCATTAGTGTTGTGGGAGGAGAACGACAACCTGACAATTATAGTTTAGTCATGCTATTATAAAATATAACACTCAGTTCAATTATACAGTGTTCCTTGAGTAATAAGCAATGCTAGTAAAGTCTGATCAAGCTATGGTTATATTTTGCAGTTGTTAATAAATCAGCTATCATAACTACACAAAAGGAAAGCTTTCTGTTTTCAATACATTACCATTTCAAGCTCTGTTTTCAATACAATTAATACAGGTTTGTTTACATGACAGACAGAATGGATCATGCCATCCACAGGTTGGTTTTTGTGGGTTTTGATTGGTTCAGTTATTTGATTGTTGGTTTTAATTTTATGTATAATATGACTAGTTAAGGAGTAAATATTATTAGCTACATAAATCAACAGAAAACAAGGTGAGTAATAAACTTCATGCTTACACAACAACTTATTTCTACAGATTACCTTGCCTTCAACTTTTCTCCAATACAAATTCTTGAAAGCTTATTAGAATATGAAATGCAGCTATATCACCAGAGAGAATATCCTGACTCTGTTGTTCCTGCAAAGGCTCAACTATTCTAGAAACCTCCACACTGTGCCAAGAAGGGTACCTAATTCTCAAAACATTTGTACCAAACAAATAGGAGTCATTTAAAAGTAAATAAATAAATAAAAAAGGATTCCAAGTAAGATCTTCTCTACTGGCATCTCATTATTTCCACACCTATGGGGCACTTCCCAAGAAATGTTATTTTAGAAACATAGTTTAACTATATAAGGGTCTATTCAAATGACAGCTAAAATTCTGTTAGAACAGTTCAAGGACCAGCTTAACCTCTGTTAATTTGTGTATTTTTCTACACTGTTGCATGGAAGTGCATCTAAGTGTTATCGAACTTGAGTTAAAATAGCAGTAGTTTAAATAATTTACCTTATTACAGTAGGAAAAAAAAGATCAGTCATGTACTTCTTTTGATAAGGCAGCAACTTGCAGAAATTTAAGCTACTCATAGCTGCAAGCAATCACAGGAACATATTCAAGCACGTGATCAGTCTTCGTTGTACAACAAGCTCCACAGAGATTGTTATTAGTCACAGGTAATAATTCCCACTGTTACAAAAATTTGTGCTCGAAATAGTACCTCCCAAGGAAAAATTTCATTGCAAAGGCAATAAGACTGGGGATGACAATCTTAATGTTGGGGAATAGGGAAGAAAAATTGAGGGCTTGCTCAAAATCATCTGACATTTAAGGAAAATCAGCAAAGCAATTGGAACTATCTTCTAAATTATGTTGCAGATAAGATACTACAGCAGAGGGAAAATACCTCGTATGTACTACAGAAAAATGAGTATATTTACCATTTTATGTTAATTCAGCTATGAAAGTATTGTTTTAAGTTCACTCAAAGTATTAATGTGCTCTAGGTTTTGGCCCTAACAAGTGAGAAATTAATTTTGTGACTTAAATTTAGGAAAACTAACAGGATACGTTGGATAGTTCCAGAAGAAAACTCAGCACGTTACATAGCAAGTTCATCACTTCCTAGCAACAGGAACAACTTTAGATGTGTAATCTTAGCTCTACTGTGCTCTTATCAGTATGCTTTAATGTGCGAAATCTCATTAGCAGGGAAGAACTACATGCTTCCCAGAGAGAAAGAGGCACATTTAGTATTTGCTACAGGGGACTAAAAAGAATAGAAACAAGAACATTCCACTGCTGATAATTCTGAACTTGCCTAACTGAAGAAAACAGGTACAGAAAAGGTTGATGGAGCCATCAATCAGTGGACAGATGTTACTTTATTAGAGAACACAGAGTGGCATCTTAGCTCTCAGTTTCCAAGACAGGTTAAGACCAAAGACCTGAGACTAACCACACTGATCATAACTAGTAAACAGAAGCACTAAAAAGGAACATGTTAATTCATATGTTTTGTTCCTTTAAATCCAAGAAAATTATCTAGATATGTGATAAGGACATAAACAAAGGGAGAAGGTGTTCTCAACAGAAGATTAAAATCTCTGCTACTAAAATAGTATTAAGTTGCATCTGTGGCCAACTCACTGTCACAGAACTCCACATGATCCATTAAGAAACATTCTTCCAACAGAAAAAAACAGAAACACATACCAAACTAAACATGCTAACAAGACAGCTAGTAAGCACATTGATTTGATTCACTAGGATGATTTCTGAAACGTGATCACATGTACATAATTACACTGCAGGGTTTGATTAAATAGTGCTTTGTCAAGCAAGAGCATTTCAGGAAGACACATTGCCCATAATATTTTTATCAAAACAAATATACCTAGAACAAGTGATGCTTTTACTTGAGCTACTATGACAGCAGGTGCAGTATTTAAAAAAAACTAAACAGCCGACATCCAGAGCATTAAATTATCCATGCTGTTGTCGCAGCTTCAGACTAGTACAACTTGAACAACTGCATTTACCATTCAAGCCTTCAGCCACAAAAAGAGATGTCTAACACACCAGAGATACCAGTGTGTTTAATAGATTGGTGCATCCATGTTCCCATTTAGTTCACAGGAGTGAGAAGTGTACCTCCTGATCGTTCCCACTAGTGGACACACATTGGTTCCCATTTTGAAATTATTTAAGTACGTTAATTTGGATTCCTTTTGGATTAAACCAGAAGGTGTGCTCAAGTAACACACCCAGTGTCTCCTAATCAGTATAAGGTTTCTGAACCTACAGGACCAAACTAGAAGTAGTTTCAAGCAAGCATTCCCTTCCCACCCCAAATACAGGGCTATCATCTGCACGGTCTTAACGCACAGAGCGTTGCTTCACCACAATACGTATGCCTGCTTCACCACAATAGTTGCTAATGGTCACATAGTCAAAGTTTGATTGTCTTCTGGAACATCTCCAGAATTTAATTTACTTGTTGAGAATCTTGGCACAATTTCTGTAAAAAGCAAGCCTGCTTCAGCAGAACACCAAGCACAAGACTCAGCCATCTGGATAGACTGCAAGCAGTATATCGACAATTGACACTAATATAGTTAAAAGTAACTAAAAAGCTTGTGATTAATCTGCTTCATTCACTAATCTTATATTGCTAAGAAAAGTTATTATTGTATTGTTCCACATTTCCTGCATAAAAATGCCATTTGCAGGAAGGGTCATCCAAAGAAAAGGAACTGTTTTGCACCTTTGTGCTAATATACGCTTGCTTTACAACTGCACATTTCCACCTTTAACTGTCTCACACTATTGTGAAAAACTTGGTTCTTTGAATTACAAACACACCTTCAGTATTTCTGAAATAATTAGCCACCTCCTTTTCCCAGTGCTTTCAGGAAGTTATTACATACTTTTCTTTAAGTAAAATAAGCAGAATACGTTTCTTTTCTATTGTGCCCAAAAAGATTCATGGTGAAATTTTGACTCAGTTTAAAATTAATCCTTTTCCTCATCTAAGACTGAGGAGTTAGTCATAAGCCCCAAATGGCTTACTTGTCAGACTGAAGTATAAATCCTGATAATTCACAATTATAAACTGACCCTTTCACCAAAACATCGCAGTAATTAAGCGAATCTTACATTGCCACAAGAACAAATGCAGTCTTGAAAAGGTTATTAAAGATACTTTTAATTTTGAAGCATTTCTATCAGTTCAGAAGAATGAATTTCAGTTACAGAGATCTTGGTATTTTTCCGGGCTTTTTTTTATATTGTTATTTCCATAACTAAACATGGCTGCTTCTTGTCACTTGAAAAAAATTTAGTTAGCTCTTATCAGTAATGCAGGATTATTCATTTCTTTGACTTCAGTGTATTTCTTATGAGTTTCATCAAATGAACTTTTCAGAGATTCATCATGAGAATTTTTATTATGTTTACAGTTACTGAAATAGTTCAGCTTATAGCTAGTGCTTGCTGTTGAGAGGCTGATATTTCAGTTTAACAGGTCTATCAGTTCTAAAGTTTGTAACACAAGTATCAGAATACAATTTTAAGACTAGTATTTTTGTACTTGTTGGCTTTGCGTAGGATTTTACAGCTTGAAAACAAGTATGGTAGTTGAATCACGGATTGTGTATTCAGCATGCACTTGTAAAAAGTGGAAATAAAACAAAATAAAAGGACTATAACACTGTTTTTTCAGTAGGAATAAGATACCTGTTTTACCCTAACCTCATTAATTATCTTAGGTGATATTAGTTTAACCATTGGCAAAAAGATGTTCCAGTTGACTTTAGTCACACATGAATGTTTCACTGTCAGTCATGATGAAGATAGTTTGAGAGAACTATTTCATCATACTTTTTTGGCATCAGAACTTAGTGGTAAACCAGATTATAACTGGAATTATGAGTGCAATAATCCACAAACATGATTATCATTAATTTCCATGTACTGCTTTAACTCTTGTGTCCCCATTTCCCCACTACTCCTACCTGACAAAATTATTTTCTCTCTCCTTGTGATTGGCTCTTGTTCTCTCAGTTGTTCTCCTTGCTGATCCGCCTATAGGAAAGAAAAAACAGTTGCAAAGTATCACTATATTTGCAGGTCTGAAGACGAACAATATTTTCTTGATAAACCTGAAGTACTGTGCATATGATCATATATATTTTTTTCAAATATACGTATATATGTATTTACTTTTAACTTGAACATGACAGAGGTCTACACCTATGGCATTCTTAGCCAGTAGTTATCTAAACACCAACCGCCCCTGCCCCAAATCCCCTGGACATGATCAGACAGAATTAAAAAAAAAAAACAAAATATACTCTACTTAAAAAATATTTCCTCTTGCAACTGACACCCCCCTATCCTGCCTCACTCCTTCAGACTCCTTGAAGCACTGTTGTCACTGGGAGTGATGCTCTTATAATCCCCAAGAGCAGTTCATGTCATCTAGATGATAACTTAAAAGGCCTATTATGTTAAAAGAAGCAAATGCTTGAAGTTCTCATTCCATGTTCTCAGAAAAAAAAAAAGACTTGTCATCTGAGAGTGTATTAATAATTGTTTGTGTATAACTTTGATTCCTCTTGATTTCTCAGTAAATAATAGCAAGTACTGAAAAATACCTACAAAGAAATGACAGAAACTATGATTTTCTATGAAGAGGGAAGAGGTTGCAATATGTTAGTGGAATTAACATGTTTAAGAGCTCCTGACAGTAAATTTCTGGGAAAAAAAAAAAAAAAAGGGTTGCTTCCAGTTGCAAATATAATCACTGTACACTGACAGAAGTGTCTATACATCTCAACAGTCCAATATTTTATTACTCTAGTTCTTCACCTTTTTCAAAACATTTTCTCAAACACTGTATTTGAACTGAGCCATCTTCCTATAACATGTAATGTTACCTGTCTGATTATAATTTTCAATTTTATAACTGTCTAGCTTTACAACTCCACTGCTAAAATGCAAATGTAAGCTAATAGCTTCAATTTTATGCAGCTTTTGAAAGCAACATCTAATCTCAGCCAATATAGAATTTCTGTATTGCAGTTTTATTTCATCTTCCTCTAGATGCAGAGTTGCTTAGTATTTTTCAAGGTGGTTTAGTACCTTGTCTCTGTCAAGTTCTATTTTGTGGTTTTGGAAGAAATACAACAAAACCCAAGAAACATGTAGGCTTTAGGAATGTTTGAAGCTTTGTCTTTCTGAATGACTGTCTTTTTGCACTAATCTTTTTTAAACAGAAAAGTGTTCCGCAAGAGAGGTGAGATAAGTACTTCCATTAAAGCATATGTTTTGACTCTGTGTTACTTAATGCTTCAAAATCATTACAAATACTTAAATTCTCTCAATGTACTTAATGGAGAGAAACCATTTCCTTTATTTTGTTACTTCTCTCTCCATAAAACAAGTATTTTTATTAATGTGCTGCAGATCTCCCCTACACACAAATTAAACTCAATGAAGCCAATAATATTTATTAATCGCACATTATTCTCATAATATTTGTAGCATCAATTGTCTTCTGATCTATGCTTGTCAAGTTTTTTGAGATATCAGACTGATTGCAAGCATGTTTTCTCTTCTTCCATTTATGCAGCTTTGTATCCCCCAAAATACATGAAAAAGATACCCAAAATACAGGACTTTGTATTTTTTCCCCCTTAACAACATCCTCAGCAGGCTCCCTCTGATGTTTCCTTCTCTCCTTTTTATTCAATTACCCCTCAACTTGAAGGGGCTGCTTCTGTATCCTAACGTACCCCACATACTTAGCATCTTTTTTCCTTTTCGCCATTCAAAATTCTTATGCAAGTAACCACTGAAAATCTCCTTATCCTACTTTCATAATCACACAAGTAGTACCTCAAGGAGGCTATAGGGACTTTAAATGTATTTAGTCTTTCAGTACATGGTAGAATAAGTCTCAAGTTTCCCAACAACCACTGCAGTTGGATAAGCATCAAGCAACACGGAAGCACAATGAACTACTCTGGAGCATTTCCGCTGCAAAAATGCTGAGAAGACATGTCTAATTTGTAATTTGGATTGCTTTCCAAGAAAAAGAAGTCAATAAAAGGAAGTATATGATAACTGTTTAAATACATAATAGGTTGCTGCAAAAAGGAAGTATGTATTACTTTGTGCATTATAGATAGCAATGGGTTAAACTGCAGCAGGGGATTTTCTGTTGAGACATTGGGAAACACCTTCCAACACTAAGGATAATCCAGTCCTACAGAACCTAGAAGTGCCGAAACTTTCACTGGATGTCTGCTTAGCTCCTAAAAGGAAAGGCTGGTATTTTGGGGATTGTTCACTGAAATTCACTTTTAGACGTATATTGCATGGTTCTAGAAATAGTAGCCTGAAATTTAGCCACAAATACATAATCAGTAATTGAAGTGTCTTTTTAGAGGAATAATAAAATGTAAGACACAATAAAACAAGTGTATAATGCTGTGAATCCCTCATCTCAGGACAATAATGAAAACAAAGACATCAATTAACTTTCAGTCCAAGCACAAATGACTGTCCAGTGATGAGTCCTTCATCATTAGGAAAAGAAAAGCACGATGTCCCGAAGTAAACACCTCACACAATTTGCAACCAATGGTTTAATTATGATATCTTGCCTGTCATGTACATTCTCAAATCATATTACTTAAAATAAACACCACTCATGATGCTTCTTACTTTACTAAACTTGCTTTCCAACTCTGATGCATTATTTCCACCTAAAACGCTAAGCACTGCTAATCAGGACCAAAGACACCAATGGAATTTATAGTAAGAATACTTAAGCATAAATGCACTTAAAATAGAGTGAAAGCCATTTACCAAGCTTACTGCAACAGTCATTAAAAGCCATAGCTGTATGTATGAGAAATTATTTGAAAGGATTCTTTTTGGTAAATATATTTTTGAAGAGTATATCCTTTATCATTTGTAGAAAAACGTGGAAAGGGAAGTAAGACTGTAGCTTATTTATGGGCTACACTGACTGATTTTTTTTTTTAACTGTGTGAGTAATTCTTTGGCAATATGCCTTCAAAGTTAAAAGGATGAACATTAAATTATGCGCAGAACTATTTAGCAAAGACCGCTCAAGCAGCACACAGGAATAAGAATCCACATTTAGAATTCTATTTGGTCTCAGGATTTTAAATTGTCGCAGATAACAATCTATTAGCTCCTGAATCTGTAGGTACTCTGCTGCTAAGTGCTTCATTTAATGCCCCTTCCACAGACACTCCCCATGTTCAGATTTCCATTTAACAGTTTAAAGAAAATTAAGCTCTACAGGTTCTTGTCAGATGGTTTTAAAACTCTAGACAGAACCAGTTTCCATATCAAGCATGTGGTCGTTTATTATAAGTCCACAGAGAAAAAGCAAGTCTATGCAGTTTTCCACTGCTGACCTCGTTCTATCACTGAAACACAAATCCACTTCAGGGCTTACATCAAACAAGAATAGTGATAATTAAACAGTAGGAAACAGAAGAATGAAATCACTCCACCTTAACAAAAAAGATACACCCTTATAAGCACTTCAGGGATACTAAAACATAATCCTAAGCATCAATGTACTGGGTTACAGTGCAGGTTTACTACATGATGTCACGAGGCTCCTCAAAAACACTCAAATAACGACACTGTCTAACTTGTCTTGTGTGCATTAGCAAGATGTAAGTCACTTTACAACAGATGATAAAAGTTTGGTTTTCAACAGGGTTTTGAGCAGCTGCTCACTCACAAAACACAAAATTGTGTTGCTTCTGTGGCACTACAGGAAAGCTGTGACAGTGCCAACGTCACAATATAACCTAAATGGAAGGACAGAACGGTAAGATCACTTTCAGCCATGAAGGGTACATTGGCTAAGTGAAAAACAAACTTCTCACTAAGTTTAAAAGTCTGGAAAGGTCGCCTAGCTGTTCAAACAAACAGAGGTATAAGAGCCAACGGCAGCTACCAGGGATGATCTTTTTTAAAATTATTAAAAAGAAGGAAAAATTAAGAAAATTTATTCAGTAAGGAAAAAAGTTTCCATTTAAATCTTCACAGCAAAAGTTGAGGAAAATGTATAATCATTTGAAGACTTTTTAAAAAAAATTAAGTGGAAAATTAGAGTTGCACATATTTAGTGGCAAGTCATTTAATAGTAAGCACTGTATTAACTGACCAGTTATTACTGATGTTAAGACTGTAGAGCTCTTTAATTCATAGTCTGTCAGGGGTCATCATAATAATGTTATAATGAGCCATCTGCAAACTTTCTGAAACTTTTCCTTTTCTAAACATGCTTATGAGCTTATTAACTCCAAGGAACCTGAAAGCTGGAAATTTCAGGAAGATAACAGAATCACAGAGCTTCTCACTTTTATAGAACTAGCTGTACAGTCACAGCATCACTAGAAGTGACAGGAGGTCATTGTGAAGTCAGGATGTTTCACTGATCTACATGGAATCCTTTGGTGGTCTCGGTCTAGTTACTTGCATCATCGGCAACACTAATTGGCTCCTGTCTTGGCAGGTTCAAACGAATAAAAGTAATGGAGACTGAATTGTGTTTCATTCATTTTGGAGGGAGAACATTTAAGCCTTTACAACCAGCCCTGAAAATTCTTTTACATTTTCCAATTTAAAGAACAAATCTGAAAAACCTAACGTTGATGAATCATACAAGTTCATCTTATTAGCTCTTGCCTAAACTGATATTCACAGAGAACAAGTTTTACTTTGTGGGGTTTTCTTTCCCTTCATTAAAGAAATTATTTAGAAGACTAATTGGAATACACCACACTATCCTCGTGTCTGCAGAGTAAGGATGGGACTGGGTACTACAAGAGCAGCCAAAAAAGGGCTACATTCATATATAGAGAAACGATGATGCAGGAGGATGTTTTGTGCTTTGAAAGAAAACAAGAGGAAGTCCACAGCAGTCCAAAAAAGCGAGCTACCTCAGGGCCTTAGTAAGAGGTGAGAAAAAGAGCTCCTTCAGAGAAGGTAGTCAAGTCAGTTCAGCATCATGGTTATGTCATTCTGTCACAAACAATGTAAGTTACAGCAGCGTCACCGAAAGTCTAGGATCAAGCCTCATCAGCTATAGAAGGACAACTGTGGCAGAGATAATATATACCAAGACAAAAAATATAAAAAAATTCCACACTTGCTTTTAGTTTAGTTTTTGCAAAACATTCAGCTTAAGAGACCTGCACTTCTTCCATACGGAACAGCACTAAACCAATAAATACATTACAACAGCCTATCTTCAAAAACAAATGTAATGCAACATAAAATGAAATAATGCCCTTACTGGCAGCTCTTTGTGTGGTCATTTCAGGAGAACATCATAGTAAACACCTTTAGATCATCAGAATGCAGCTGACAAAAATTTACAACATACCCAAGATGACAAATTTAAGCTGTTACTTTCTAACAACTGATACAAAGAAGTAAAGTTCAAGTTCTCTGCTCTTCTCTTTTGTCATACATGAATATGGAAAAGTTTACTTGTGATAAAATTCCACTTTTCATGGTGTGTGTGTGTGTGTGTGTAGAAATCTAAACAAATCAAATCAGAGGATGACTAAGTATTTGGTCACATTTTTTCCTCACGTAGGAGGCTTGAAAGTAGAGACTCTTTATTACAACATACCCAACATTCACCTGAACCACCATAAAAACTTCAACACAAAAATTAAACCGAATTACTACCTCTAGAATTTCCTTAGTTTTATGACAACCAAACACACATTTTAAAAGACATAACAGCACTATATCAGTGGTTGTTATTTATTAACCACACTTCTCACTAAGCATAACTTTAAACAGTTTCACTTGAAAGTTTTGAAAGAATTTATCACGTTCTGCATCTTCCCACAAGGCATTCACCTCCATCTCTGCACACTTGCTCTGACTTTTCCTCAACTGTTCCCTTCAAAATGATCAAATTCTCACCGATGAAACACTTGCACATTTAACAGAATAAGCACCATTCTTCCTTAATTTAAATTACTTTTTCTGATGAATACCTTGCCATTTACCTACTAAACATCTGTGACAGCATTAGAGAGTCTTTTCATTTAATAGAAGTCATCCTCAGAGACTGAATCCAAAAAATTATGTGGCCTTCCATTCAGGTCAACTGTGAGGAGATATTTGTCTCACCTTTGTCAGTATACATGTTGGAAGCAAAAGTGGGGGGAGAGGAATCAGCAGGATGTACAAGGAGTAAGATTACACTACCACCTACGTAGGGGTTTGCAGCTAGCCCAGCAAGCCCTAAATTGTTCGACTTTGTCTGCATTTCTAAGAGGTTCATACTGTGCAGAATAACAGCTCCCACCTTCTCTAACACCCACTCAAGTTTGAAAATGAAAGAGCAGGAATTTTTAAGAACCTGCAATTTTGATGAATCGGACTGTGCACCTACATAATGCAAAGAAGCAAGTTACTTTATGATCCATCCTACAGGAGTAACTTTACATTATTATAATAAAAATTCATGCCAAATAAGATCATATTCAGATAGTCTCTCTAGGGGAAACTGAAAATATGAGGATCTCTTTCCAAGTCAAAATCTTTGTTTCCACATTATGTTGCACTTGGTAAAGATGGAAACTGTACAAATAATTGAAAACATTGTTCTCATTCTCAAAATGAGAGACTAAGTATCTTCAGCTCTGGGGTCCTCAGCACAAGAAGGACATGGACCTGTTGGAGCGAGTCCAGAGGAGGCCATGAAGATGATCCAAGGGCTGGAGCACCTCTGCTGTGAGGACAAGCTGAGAGAGGTGGGGTTGCTCAGCCTGGAGAAGGCCCAGGGGAGACCTGAGAGCAGCCCTCCCGTACCTAAAAGGGGCCTACAAGAAAGTTGGGGAGGGACTTTTTACAAGGGCATGGAGTGATAAGGCAAGGGGCAATGGCTTTAAACTGGAAGAGGGAAGATTTAGATTAGATTCTGCCTAATGGTGAGGGTGGTGAGGCAGTGGCACAGGTTGCCCAGAGAAGCTGTGGATGCCCCATCCCTGGTATTGTTCAAGGCCAGGTTGGATGGGGCTTTGAGCAACTTGGTCTGGTGGAAGGTGTCCCTGCCCATGGCAGGGTGGGGGTGGGGAGTAGTTGGAACCAGATGATCTTTAAGGTCCCTTCCAACCAAACCATTCTATGATTCTATGAGAAGGATACCATTAAGTATGCATCAAAGTTGCTTTAGAGATGAAAGAAAATACCTAGTCAACTCCACCTTTTATCACATCTGATTCAAATAATGAGTTTAGCAGATCTATATTAAAAATTAGCTGCTATTCTATGTAGTTGGATGCTACCTTTAAAAACCAAGTTAGCCTTTTAAGGTTTTCAGCATATAAATTGAGTTATTTTTTGCAGTTTTTGCACTCCCCTACAAAAATCACGGAATTGTTTCATTTCAGAGGATGACCTCAGAAGGTCATCTGGATGATTTCCAGCCCCCCTCCTATACCACGGCTCAAAAGTTGGCTAACTTCAATTTTGAAGCAGGTTGCTCAGGAACGTGTCAGCCAAGTTCTGACTATCCCCAAAATTGCAGATTTCACATCCCGGGCACCTGTTCCAGTACTGATGACTCTCACTGCAAATTTTCTTTTCTTAGTATCCTATTGGAGTTCTCCTTGATGCAACTTGTATTTATCATCTCTCATCTATATCAACTTAAACATTGGCAGCTGTATTTAGTTTTGGACTTGAAATAAAGTAGCTGAAAGACTTCTTTTTCTTGCTGGTTAGCATCAACTACAGACTGCCTAACCAAAGGCCTATGCTTTTGTTATTTACCCAGAATGATTTTTGCGTTTTAACAAACACATCCCAAACAACCCTGACTGTTCATGCATGCTAGGTGCGGAAACAATTATTCAAAATTCTACCAAAACAGTGAAATTGCGTATTGATGCCATTTATTGTAACCACAGTTTCAGTCTGTTTCTCATCTGATCTCAATCCTTTATTTACATAGCACAAACACCTGCTATACAGTTTAGGACAACTTTTAGTTCTTAACAGGGCAGAAATTTGATTTGAGTTTTTTATTCAAGGAATTTTACCATTCAAGTGGTAAAGTCATGTTCAGCTCAATGCTTTCACTGCTCAAGGGAACATATACTGTTTAAAAAGAAAGTAGTTCCAATATATTTTGTCACACAGTGACTGATTAACAAAATGAGTCATCACATTGTTTGAATTATGGGACTTGTAACATCAGCTGTCTAAACTCAGATAAGTATCACTGCTGATGAATCAACATTTATTGTTTCCACTTATAGCCACAAAACATACTATTTAAGGGAAATTTTTAGCTACAGCACAGCCCCCAGCATATGTGATATTGTCAAAATAACAGCTAGATAATAGGAAATTTCAACATAGTACTTGCACTGAAAATATATTTTTCTTCTTGTAATTTGTGCCATTCCATTGCTCCCTAAAAAAAACCCGAAAAATCCACCTTCTGCAACACAGGGACCTAATTCTATTAAGTACCTTGGAAAAAACACAGACATAGATAAACACAGAAGGTAGGGATTCAGTACAATTTCACAGTTCTCTGCTTTTCAGTAATCAGTGTTTTCAGATTTACATCATATTTAAACACTCGCTTGTTTAATGCTTCTGATGTTCTCAGGAAGTCAAAGATAACAGGACTGATATTATTATAAGATAACTTTATATAGGAAAGGGTATATCTGATATATCTGTAACTGGAGCAACTGCAGATGCATCACAAAGTTCTTGGGTTGGGAGGTAACATGACGAAGTAGAACCACTGCAACTCCAACTTAGTAAATATGAACTCAATTTTCCAAATACAAGTTTCAGCACTATTGATCAACATAACACATTAATAATTTACAGAATACCTTCTCACATTACAAGAATGTAAAATACTGTAAACAAAAAGAATAAATTAATAGTGAAGTGTGCCATTATATTAAGTTAAATCAAAGAATTTGTTCATGTTAGCTCTTGATGTCTATTAGAAACCCAACAGCAAATTTATTCCATCATACACTTCAGAGAACATTGCTTCTAGCCTGAGATGATCATCAGATTGAAACACATATAAAAATGCTTAATTATTAGGATATTTGCAGCCAGTTTGTCTGATGTTCTAGTAACTGTAATAAGGAAAGCAGTTTATTGCTGGGCATTCCTAATTTGTACAGAAAAACAACAGGCTGCCAAACCCATCAGACATATTCAAGTGAACAAACAAAAGCTTACGAAAGACAATTATCAACAGAGAACCGTTCTGAGCGAAGAATATAAGAAAATATATATATTACACACATTGATTCAATATGAACTGTTGTTACACAGTTTATAACTGTAATTTTGAACATTTTTACAAAGAGGAAGAACAAAACTTCAAGAAACTTACTGGAAATGCATAAATTGAGGTCCAGCATCATTAGGTAGGACTGTAGAATTAAAATACAATCAGGGTTGATAAATACCAAAACAAACCAGCTAGCTAGCCATGAGTATGGGAACTGGATTGCTAGATTATAACTCTGGGTTTAGAAAAAACAAATGTTTTTTACATTACATGCATCAACCTCATTAAGCAAAGCTAGTGAAAGGAAGGAATAACAACTTCTAATTTGAAGTTATATCTGTTATGATTATGGCAGAACTTCTTAAATCATCACAAAGAAAGGCAGTTATTCTTTAACAGTTTTAAATCCATGGGTTTCTGGCTTGCCTTAGCTTAGAAGCTCCATAACATAACTTCTTGTTGCACTATCAGCTCTACTAGCGTTTATCACATATTAGCCTGTGAAAGGCCAAGAAATACATTTGGAGTTTAAAAAAAACAAAACTAAATTAATTTTGTACCTTGATAACATTTTGTTCATTATATAAAATAATTTGGTTCCATTTATCTGCAGTCTAACTGATCATTTCAGAAGCATCCCTAGATGGAAAATTAATTGTTCCAAGACAATATTATTTTCCATTTCACAAAGTGACTGGCATTCCAAAAATTGTTTTGCTTCCCTCATTGTTTTGGATAAGATTAAGTATCCAGAAATATGGTTAACCCCAGCACTGAAGTACCTAGTTCAGAGAAACTTTGATGCAATCAATCATGTTTTGAACACAGTGAAGCAGGCAAAGGGGAAAGTTTTAATTATCATTAGTTAGAAAAACAATTCTAATGCACAATTTGATTATCTCTTGCTGAACATTCCCTTGATATTTCAAGTTCAGTACAAAGATACTTGAATTGAAGTTGTTCTGCATATTGATATTACATTTCCTGCATAAGTCGACTATTTGAAAATGGCACTACACTACAAGCCTTTAAAACTACTTTTGTTAGTTTTTCCATGAGAAAGGCAGAGAGGCAGACAGACAGGCATCTGTTCTATAACCATTAGATGCAAACTCCCGACATTTTCATAATAAAACGCTAAAGTTAATAAGTCTGTATTTCATAAACAAACCAGTTTGGTTACAGCTGCCAGGAAAACTATAATCCTGAAAAAAAAGAGATTTCAAGCAAATCAGTTCAGTTCTATATGAACAGAACAAAGAAAATTCTTGTTGTTCAGTAGATGTTTGAAACAAACACACAAGCAAATCCCTCCAAAACCCAGAACCCAACAGAAGTCCTAAATCCTAAAATTCAAACCCACCTAAGAAATTCCAATGTCTAAAGCATTCAGATGAACTAAAATCGTGTTTCTTTGTTGTTCCGTAGATGTTTAAAACAAAGAAACAAACACACAAGCAAATCCCTCCAAAACCCAGAACCCAACAGAAGTCCTAAATCCTAAAATTCAAACCCACCTAAGAAATTCCAATGTCTAAAGCATTCAGATGAACTAAAATCGTGTTTCTTGCAGCACAAGAACCGTCCTTACCATTCAGTTATTATCCTGCTCCCAAACTACCTTTTTGATCAAAAAGAAATTCCATCCCACGTATTCAAAATATGTACTTTGCAGCATTCATCTAACTCCTATGTATACAAAATGCTACCATGACAACGCAGATGCTGAAAGTGAGTTAAATAGATCATATTCTGCAGTTAGATGCACTGTTCTGACATACAAGTATGACTATTTTAAATTCTATCTAGTGATACATTTGCAATCCAGGGGTAAAAAGAAACCCGTAAGCATGAGGATGTTCTGTTCATTACACACCAGACTTAGTGGTTGGCATGCTCATGATGTCACGTACTACATTTACTACTGCCTCAAAATCTTCTGGATTTATACATCTTATCTCCATTAGCTTGGTCCAAAGAATGCCAAAATGTCTAACAGTAAAACTTATGGCTTGGAATCCTGTGGGCAAGACTTGCACATGCAGATAAAATTTCATCAAAATTTATCCTAATTTCTGATTGCACTTGTAGTTTGAAGCCAAACCCTTTCCAGGTAAAGAAAATAAACAAAACCCCAACACGGTAGAGGGGTTGATTCCTTAAGCTTTCTCTTTTAAGCTTTTCTGATACCAAATGTTAGATGTAAATATATTTAACAAAGTGAACCATGAATTTTTACAAGCATCAGTAAACAGCCAGTATATTAGAAAGAACAACGAAGTTAGTTAGACCTTGGGACTCATCTGAGTGACAGTAACAAAAAAAACAAAGATTAAAAAACAGAACAAAAGACTGAAATTTTCCAGCTTATATACCTGCTATTTCAAAACATTAGAACTATGGATGGAAAAAACTGGTAGTAATGGAAGTTGGAATACCACTCTCTGTCATGACCCGGTGACAGCTTTGAGTAACAAGTGAGCATATAAGGGACTTCTCCCCAAGGGGTTCCCTAACCACTGGCTACACACCACCTACTTTACATCCCCACCGAAAGGTCATTGTTTAAGGGAGGAGAGAGGGTGGGAAGACCTTGGAACACGGTTGTCACTTCTTTGGTGTTTCGAATCAGTTTTTGTTGGCTAACACCACCAGATTTCTCACATTCTTAGATTGATGGCCTTAATCTCATTCCATCTTCTTTCTAATTTGAGTCAATCAAGAGAAGCTAATTCCCTGTCCAAATTAATTTATAACACTAAGGCAGATTAACCTTTCAGGATGAAACCTTAAGTTTGATTTATTGTAATTCAGTAAGGAATAACACTCAGTTGAGGTTTACTCGTCTAACTAATAATTGCATCATTACACCACAAATGTTAACAGCTTCTGATTGCAAATAAATTTCCTTCGACGCAATTTGGAAACTCTGTTTAAGAGCATGTAACGTAGTTACTTAAAGTCTCTGCCACCTTGCTTTGATATTGGCGATTATCTTTTGTGCTGGAGTCCTGGAAAAGTTAAGCAGCTACTCTGGTAGCTGCTACCCAACAGAGATCAGTTTGGTTTCTAGAGATCACAGATTTGGAAGGTACCCTAAGGGGATCATTTAGTCCTTCCCTTTTCCTATGGGGGAACTTTTCTGAGAGATAATTGTGTAATATTTTAAACCCCAGTGAGAGTGCTTTTGATTTTATTTTTAGGTCCTTATTGCAAATAAAGATTCTCTTGGCTACACTATGTAAAATATTTAGAATTATTTCCCATGCTTTAAAGAGCCACACACAGTCCCACTGGCCCAGCCTTCATTATCCTTTATTAATGGTTATTATTAAAAAAAGATCAGTCTTAACATCTGTGAAACCTGACTGACTATATCTGTTGGAAATTCTACAACACACCAAGTACTCATTTAGTTTTCCTAGAACCAGTGGGCTCCCATTCTTATTATACCGGTATTCAAAGTAGCACTGGTATTAGCACAGAAGTGCTTCAGTTGCCATCTAGCAGAAAACGGCATTGAACAGACTCACCAAACAATGGTGACCAAAGGACCCAATTCTGTATAAATTGCCTGAGTGCCTTGGGATCTCTGGATGAATAACTACAACAGTCAGTCAGTAATGTGATTGAAATCTGAGCTACAAGGCCATCTGACTATGTTTTAGATCCTTATCAATGTATCTCCAGATTAACCATAAGGACTATATCCATAACAAGGTCATTTTCCACAGAATGTAGGTATCAAAAAAAACCCAAACCAGTAGCATTTTCTTAGTGAAAGAATTTTTAATGTGTCTGACGCTTGCCACTATATGAAATTTGGAGATATTACCATTTTCACTGCAGAGACTGTCAACATGTAATAATATAAACTTTCCTATTTATTATGAATTCAGAGACTTATTATTAAGATTAATAAATCTTCTTGTTATTCACATTTTAGAATAGATGCTTCAGTGAAATCTTGATAAGTTTACAAGATCCTTTATTTTTACCTCTTTCAAAACCATTTAAGTTCCTCCACAACAACTGCATGCAAGTAAGGCACTGCAGCGCCATATAGCATGTTAGTCCTTTATAGTGTACCCTAACCCCTGTCAAAAGGAAGTGTTAAATTTGAAGAAACTTTAGTGCAGTAACTGCTGAACTAGGAAGTTATTTAAAAACCAAAGCACACTCCCTTCAGTTAGAGAAAATGCAGCTACATTGGAAAAGTGAACAAAGCATACAATAAAGAAGTATAACATTCACCTCTATGTTATCATCTTGCCCCTTATGTATTCCACATGTTCAGAGCTACTAGTTTAGAAAGTCACTTCTTTACTTACTTCCTCTCCTCCTACTTTAGATCAGTACATAAACAGTATTCTGAAGTCATAGCTACTGGTGAAATGGAGCACTGCTGCAACACCTGCTGTCTATCCTTAGAAAATACTATTTTTTTTTTTCTCCACCTTGCCACTCCTGACTACCATTGGTCTGAGCAAAGCTGGACCCTTGGATATCATGTACTACATTACATTTTTTTCTGACATTATTGATGAGATGGGAGAATAAGTTCCATCCTACTCCAGCGAGACAGTCCTTGATAATCAGCAGCTCTTTCATTTCAGTTACTTGTTTAAGTACAACACGGATGTAGTCAAAGAGTTAACAACCATAACACAACACCCTTTGAACTTTATTCCATATGGCTACTCCCACCCTAACAGATGGTGTAGCTATTTGTTTTCAGTTTACTCCTCATGTACTGTTTTCTGTCTTCTGTTAAAATGACTGTAGCTAAACAGTAAAAATGACAGCTGCCCATTCCTGTTGTCCTTTCCTTGCATCTTGCTATCTTAAAGCTCAAGGAGAACACTGCCGAAGGAGGGGATTGCTCATATGCTGCAGGCTTTCTGATTGCTGTTTTTCCTCTTTCCCACTCCTCCACGTTGCAGCAGCTGCTCTTAGCTGAATAGACTCACTGCTGTCTGGGAAGAGAAAGTAGGAGAGTCTGGAGAGGAGCCAGGGACTTGCTTACAGCAGGAGCAGACCCAAACCCAAGCTGCAGAACTGATAAGCATTAAATAAATAAATAAATTGGTTTGAAGAATTTTTGCACAGTCTTTCTCTCAGAGAAAAGTATATATACTTAAATGTGCATACAGCAGGGTTCAAATGACCTCTCATCCTGCCATTTCTCTTCCCTCCATTGCCTAGGACACATGGAACTGTTTTTTTAAATCATATCAAAAGTTCAGTTCCTGTTTTTTTTAACAACATCTTTTTAAAAAAAAATAAATCAGTTAAGTTTGTTATATGATGTTTTTGAAATACATCATCCACACATATTTAAACTACAGAATTTTAGCATTATTTGATGTGTTAATTTTACTACACTTCTCTATTACATTTCCGTATATGTGTCTGACTGAACTACCAGTACTGAGATTGCCTTGTAAAACACCTGAGTTCTGAACTCTGTGTTTGGTAGGTCACCATTGTGAATGTTCACGTCAGTTCTACAAGCTTATCAGTAAATGGGAGAAAAACAAGACAAAACCAACCAAGCGAACACACAACAACAACAAACTAGACACAGTTTTAGCATTTCCTCCACAGAAAATCTCTATTCCTTGGGAATCAGGAAAAAGAAAAACAAACAAAAACCAAACCAAAAACCCACAAAAAACTTGAATTCTCCTGCCGGTAGTCCACACAGACTAAAGGAACTAATTCAGTATAGTCACACAATAACCCCTGTCCCCACCTAAGAGAAGTGACTGCATATTTATCACTAAGTCATTAAACATGTTGACTGTCAAAACTGATTAGCTGTAACACCTCACTTCCACTGTACAAGCTGGTAGTCTTATTTACATTATACCAGAGGTAGAGTAAGACTTAAAAAGGACAGACAGCACATAAACCATTAACAACTTACATCAGCACTTTTAGAATACAAAATATGTTTATATTATCCCCATTTATACAAAAGAGGGCTGAGATAGTGGCCTGAAGAAAGTATAACAAACCTGGGAAGGATTTATATGTAATGATAACAGGAATTTAATTTTAAAATTTCTTTGTGATGGCAGCAAATACAGCATCGCATGCCATGCAATACACTTAGACGGTGTAACATGAACAGGAAATTCTAAGGAATGAAAGGGAGGGGGGGAAAGAAGGAGAAATGAGATGCTCTGTTAAAAACAAACAAAAAAATTTCTGTCTAGCATAATAAAATTGGATTCTGGTACCTAATGTACTCCTAAAAATGTCAATGCAGACACCCAGAAATTGTAACTAAATATAATACTGAGTGAACATGAAAAAGGATGTGTAAAATAAATAGCTCTACTGTGAAAGAAATGCAAAAAATAAAAAAAAGCTAATTGTCAGGAATGACAATATCCCATTTTCCATGAAGAACTTTTCCCAAACTGTTTGAAGTTATTTGAGTTTGTTCTTTATTCACAATACTTTTTTCATTGCTTCAGATAAGATACAAATTTTATCAAAAAAGCATTTCATTAATTACCTCACAGATGAAAATTTTCTACAGATACTAAATAAACTACTTAGACATTGTTTCAGAGAGCTAGGTCACTATGTACTCTTGGTTTTTTTCTTCTTTTCCGCTGTATATTCTTATTAACTCCCCTAAGAGGAAATAGTATAGCCATAGAAGAAGATGAATCTCCATTACTAATTTTCCATGTTAGCATCAACTCATTGAAAGAGGAAGGGATACCTGGGTTGCTGAGAGAGGAACAGAGAGGAAGGTAAGTCACAAGACAAATCCCTCCATTCAAAGTCAGAGACAGCCTACAGCTCATTTTGCCCATAGTTCCAAAGTTTAAGATAAACAAATACTTCTACACCAATGACATCAAATATAACCAGGTCTGTCTTTTTGCAAAAGCTAGTATCCAAATTTGAACTAAATTTTACTTTTAGTTTGTGGTTGGTTTGTTTGTTTTTTTTTTTAAAAAAAGTGAACCTCTTGAGTTTAGCCTAAAACTTCATTACAAGCTTATGATGAAAAATAGCTCTGAAATGCCTTTTTTTTAGAGTTGTATAAAAATGCTTTTCATGACAATAATACATGACTTAAATAATACTACTGTATGTTTCACTTTGACTCTTTATATTACTTCCCTCATTAATTTGCTCTTTCATAAAAAAGCCAAACGAGAGGACAGGCTTCAGTTCCACATACAACGCTGTGCTTGTCTTTTCCCTCCAGATCCAGCTGCATGTACTGAAGATTTCTTTAAGTATGACCAATGGAAAACAAAACAAAAAGTCTGAACTTTCTGCTTGCTCCACACAAAGATAAATTAAGACGCTTATATTAGAGAAGTTATGGCAATTATTCAAGGATTGATATGTAATCATTTAACTGTATAGCTATCACGTTTTGTAAACGTTTCCATCACCAAGATACCAATGCCCAGGCCATCAGCTCTGCATAAAAGTGAATGGTTAGTATGCAACATCTTCATAAAATCCCCAGTTAAAAGTTCCAAATTATGGTATATTCGATCTTATATGCCAGTATATAAACAACATCAAAACCCACACAGATGCTTGACTAAAGTTATACTACTTGCAATTCATAACTTCAGACAAAGTTATAGTTTTCAGAATAATTTAGTTCTAGCTAGATTGTGTGCCTCAGAAAAGGCTTTATATGATTTCAAACTCTTCCTGACTCCTCCTCCATAAAGATGAGGTTCATATTTAATTCAAGTCATTCTCGGTCACTTCCTTCTCCGTCTTAGAAATGACATTCTGGCTGCCAAATATCACAGTAACATGGCAGCGAGCAAGAGCTGTGATCAATTTTCAAATTGTACTTGGATAATGGATACAGGCATATTTCATGCAGATTACAAAACGGGGAGGTCTTCACTGAATTTTCACTATGATTTATTTTATAAAACAGATGAGCCTAGAAAGCAGGGTAAAAACCCAATCATTTATATAAGATAATGACAACAACATGCATTAATTTACAATGTAAAAAGACATCTTTTGGAATTATTTCAGCCATTGTTCAATTAAGTCATTAGCTTTCATTTCTTAGTAAGACCCATTTAAAAATCATCCAAATGCCAACATCAAAATGAAATAAGAATTATGTACTGCTAAATTATAAAACAATCTCCTTAATGTAGAAAAATCAATTCTGCAGGCAAGGTGAAATTTGTGCCAATGTCTGTTTGGCAAGAAATAACCATTATTCAGTCTTTTTAATATTTCTCAGGAGAACTTAAATTTATATATCATCTATTTACTTGAATTCATGTAATTAAGACTGCAGACAAATGACCTGTATAGCACTGTGCTATACATAGGCTGATAGTACTTGCTCAGTGGTAAGAGCGTATTTCCTCTCTGGGAAGTAGTAGTGAGGGCTCACCCTCATAGATCCCAAGATCCTGTGCAGATGCTCCACTCAAGCACTTTACCAAACATTGCATTACACACATGATAGTGTTGTGAGCATTTCAATCTTTCACTGCTTTTAGAGTCCCAATTACAGCAGCTTTGCTGTGAAATCCAAGTTTTCAAAGACAATTTTTCCTCAACTGTAACCTGCACTCCAAGTTGTTCACAGTCCCAACATTAGCCTCCTCAAAGAGTATTAAAGTATGTTGTAACTATATTTAAAAGCTTCCAATACAAATTTGGGTCTAAAACATTCAATTTTTGCCTAGCAAAGTTCTGTGCAGATTAGGACACCTTGAATAATTTACAGCACTCAGGAATATGTGGAATTGGAAATCCCTGTCTTTCTCATGTTGCCACTATTACAGACATTTTTTCTTCTTCTTTTAGACCTTACTTAACCATTTCAAGGACCCAGGCTGCTTATTTTTGGTTGTGGATCCATTTTGCAGCTGAACTTTGGCAACTCTTCCATTATCATCTTTTGACACGTTGTACTAATGTTTATAATGTATGAATTCTTTATCTTTCAAATGGATTGTGGTTACTCCCCAAGTTGATCACTAGACTTGTACCATACCTCAACAGGGAATTTCTTCCACTCGACTCTTCCATTTCACCCTAGGGCAGGAAAAATAAATGAAGTTTATGCTGCATTTGCCACAGTAGTACACAGAGTTCCGTGTGCCCAAGCTAAAGGACACCAAGCACCGCAAAACTTTCTGCTGCTATTCTAAACTGTCTAGGTTGAATCCACTATTTTTGTACTACATCAATATGTAGCATAAACAGAATCCAACTTTTAAGTCTGTATTAGCCTCTACATTCTCCAAGATGCCCTATGGTTTATCAAGTACGGCCAGCCAGGCACACACTCGCTGCCCATTTCATTGCAAAATGACAATTTTTCAATCAGAAAAACCTGATATCCTGCTTTTGTTTTGAATCCATTTGCAACATCAAACATGAAGTACTAACTGTTCAGCATATATAGCGGATACTAATATAGCTGAAGGTAAACACATTTGCAATTTTTGCAGAGGCTGAAGGAAGAATAGGTATGATGAAGTGGATCTGTCATTGACAGAATTACTTCAGTCACTTATTACGTGCAACACATACTGTCACTGGGAAGGTTATGTTTCCATGGCAACTATCAAATACATTGTTAATGTCCCTGAAGAATTTCTAGTCAATAACGATTTCAGTCCTTTAAAGCTTTTTTCTTTCTTTCTTCCTTTTTTTTTTTTTTTAAAAAACTAGCATTTTGGTTAGTTTAATCCCACCTCCAGTTTGTGTATTTACTTGATTATTGTTAGGTAGCTTAACATTTTTATGAAGGAAAGGTTTAAACCTATACTTTAGTTCCCTTTACAGATTTAGAGCAGCACAACTGAAGAAATCAGAGATGTCAATGAGAAACAAAAATCTGCAAGGAACCAACCTCATCTTCCACAACCGAAGTATAGAATCAAACTGAATTAAGGTGAATGCTGAAATTACGTGACAAACACTAATTCTCTCAGGTAACTACTACATTGAGAACATGAAAAGCATATGCAGTTTTATTACAGAAATAAGGACAATGATTGCAAATACTAAAGTAGAATGATAAAAACCAGCTTCAAGTTCAGCTGGCCCCCAAGAAATTTTGAACACCCTTAAGGATACTATAGACTACATCCTACTGAAAATTAAGATTTTTTTCCTTAATTAAAAATTCCAAGTTCCATGGTTAACTTAGCACAATAAGAATAGGTATGTAAACTATGACATGCTTAGAGTCCTACCCATTTAAAGAAGCATCTCAAACATGAAAACCTCAGTCATACATTGGGGAAAAAAAAAAAAAAATATATTCCCAAGAAGGAAAAAAGACTTGAAGGATAAAGAAAAAAAGTTTTATCATGTTCTCTTGTTCTTTAGCACTATGTTATCTCTTTTTCTCAAAGCAGCTGTTTGAAAGTAGTTATATCAGACTCATAAGCATTAATGGAAGAATTAATGCTTAGTTAATCTTCTCCTTACCCCTTGTTATTTATTCCCTCTCAGAGTCACATATAGAAATAAAATTCAAATTTCAGAATTATGTTGCTGACTAATTCAAAGAGTGTCCTTTAAAAAAAAAAGTTACAATTAGTTAAATAATAACAACTTTAAAGAAACATGCTAAAAAAAGAACTTCCTTTCCATGTCAAGTTGAAAGACATTTGACCTTATTTATGTAGTTCAGTAGGACAGCTTGAGATTTTCAGTTATTTCTCATTTTTATTTCTTCCAAAGGCAAAGAAGAGAATCCTAGATCAAAAATCTTCAAAAGGACTGCAAATAGGGAGAGTAACTTCTTTGGGGTCACTGATAACAGCAAAGCAAGGATCTGTGGACATGGTCATATCCAGTCTCTGAACTTATGGATCCTGCTTCAAAAGGCACCCAAGCTAAAATTTGCTTTCATTTCTCACCATACTTGAGCAAGATTCTACATCTTAACTGTGCAAAACTGGGTTTGTTTCATCTTTTTTGTTTAAGAAATTTGGCAGATCAAAAGTAACCTACTTCTAAGACCTGTATAGTGTTCAGCATGTGAAACAAAAACAGCAGAAAAGAGAAACTGAGCATATTATGATTCTTCTGGGCCTTCAAAATGGCTGCTTTTCATAACCATGGGCTTTTACTGCTGGGGGGAAAAGGAAAAAAAAAACAAAACACACAACACACCAACAAAAAAAAACTAAACCACCCACCACATAAACCAAACCAAAAAACCTCTAAAACAACTCTACAGAAGGGCATTTTATCTTCTAACTTACTGTATATTAACTCTACACTTGGTAAGTTTTTAGATACAGAAATCATTCCTGATGAGAGATGACAACACTAATTCCAGATTCAAATCTGCAAACGATTTAGCTGTGTTTCCCTAGTCAGGATTGGTGACTGGTACAAGAAATCAACTTCATATTAACAGCTGTAAGCCTCTAAGCATGCATGAATTCAAAATACTTGTTTTCTTAATTTTATTAGTGATGTCACAAGCTTCATTTGAAAGGCTGTTGAAAATAATAATAGAAGAAAAATATATTCCAAGTCAGGAGACTATAAAGAGGATTACATAAGACATTGATGGTAGTAATACGGATTAGTGATGTCTTTCATTGTTTCAGAAAACCACATTCGAATTTTATCTGGAGCAGAATTGACCCTTTTTTTTTTTTTTCATCTCCCATTTTCATTTAGTATTTACAAAGATACGTAAAAACTTATAAATGGTCCCTATATAAATGGGCTACTAGTGGTGTGAGCTACTGGCCGAAGTGTTAGTTTAAATGTTTTATTTCAGAGTTCTCTATCTGTTATGTTACCACTAAACAAAAAGCACCTATAAAGGTAAAGCATCACGCCAAAACCTCTTGGAATACTACAATACTGTGGCAAAACAAAAGCAAAAAAAAAAATGATCTTGCTAAATAGACCACGTTTATTAATTTTTGTGTGCTGTAAGAACTTACCTACTAAGCATTAGTGGTCTTCTGGTCACTTAAAGCAAAGCAGTGCTACAGCTTTCTGAGCACCTTTCTGTGCTACAGCACTAGCACAGAGACTTCAAGTCAGTCCATTGAAGCATCTGAGCATGTATGTTTGAGGATTTAAACAACTAAGCAAAATTTGAAAATAAACCAAATTAGACTACACATGCATTGTAAATACATACTGAGAAATTATTGCTATAATTGCATTAAGTCAAATCTAAGAGAGGTAGTACAGAGAAGTAGTGAGACTGGAACCCTCTTTCACCCTTGTAAAAAAAAAAACAAAAAAAACAAAAAAAACAAAAAAAAAAACCACCCAAAACCAAAAAACATTTTATTTTACACATATCTTGCAACAATACCTGCAGTAAAGGTTAAGTAAGTAGCAGAACAGAAAAGGAAAAAGAATAAAAACACACACTGCAGCAGGAAAGAGCAAAAGGGAGAGATTACAGATAATACTGAATAGCTTGAATTAAGTGCCAACCAGTGCCATCACTTTGATATCCAAGAGAGTCACATTTTGAAGCTATTAGTAACAGCCAGCAGCCATGCTTTACCACAGGATTTCTGACAGCACTGGGAGTCGCTTTTCCTCCTCCAGTTCTAAATGTTATTCTTCTTATATTAGTAAATAGCTGGACCGTTTTTAATACCTCTCATGACTTTTGTCTACACATGCTACTTACCTTGGACAGCATACATAGCGACTGCCTTGTTTCCTTTTTAAGTTTAATGACAGAGGTTAAAGGGCCCACATATGCTAGTACTTCACACTGAGCACTATAAATCTTCCCCAGTGGTCAGCACCTTCAGAAACTTGATCATAATTTGCTGACTCAAGATACTCCTGCCACCATCTATATTACAGCGGCCTTGAGCACTGCTGCCATGTCTGTACATGCTTATCCCTTCAGTTAAGACTACTATACCTCAATTTGTGTCACACCTCATCAGTTACCAGTTTGCTTTCTTCAGCATCTTTGCAAGGCTGGTATCCAGATAAAAGTAAGATCTTATCACTTAACTTTTCTGCTAACTTAGGGGTTAATTTTGCAAGCATTCACCTTCTTGTAAAGCACACCTTAGCTTACCTTGCTACAACTGTAGCAACCTCCACAGCTCTTCAACTGCACCTCCACAACATTATCACAGAAAACTGCCTTTAATATAACCTCCAAAGAAGTTTACAGACGAAAGTTAACACTGCTCTCATTTAGTCTTTTTTGTTTTAATATCAGTATACAGCAAATAGTACTAAGATCTTTACATATGTAATTACGTTATTTCTGGAAGATAATTTGAATCTGAAACACAAATAATTTTTTGTCTTCACAATAAGAATTTTCAAAAAAGTGCCAATTCTAGGACTCCTACTGAAGATGAGAGCATTTCTATGACATTCTGATTTCAGGATATAATTTATAGTGTCACTTCTGTTATATCATGCTAACAGAAAAAAAAAAATTCTTCACTCTCCCCAGTGTAAGTTTCAGTGCCCAATGAGAAACAAAATACATCACAGAAGGTTACACAAAGTTGGGAAGTAATAATAATGATTATAATAACAATGATAGGTTTTGAATTCTATTAACTCAACATGAACTATAAAAGAGTCATCAGGAGAATATACTGACAATATATATCCTTGTATGTAGGTTAAAGTCAGTATCCAGTAAAAGATACATCTATTTACAGAAATCTCAACATTTTCTACTGCCAAGTGGCAGATATAGCAGAAGCGTACAATAATATTTTAAATACTTGCTATGACAACAAGAAAATTTACTACAGAGTTCCAAAAGCTAGGTCTGTTTAATTAATGCAAAACACTCAAGTTAAAAAAATTACAATATGAAAGTCTTCATTAGATTTATATAAGTTGTTCTTTTGCTGGTGTCTAATGACACAAATCAAATTTAAAATTAAGAATAAAGTACTGAGGAAAGTAAGATGTCATCTGATAATTTTTAAACTATCCTAATATTTAATTCAATGGTTCTGTTGTCACACATATTGCTTTTGTTCCTTAGTGGTAGCACTTCAGTCAAGGTTTCGGTGGTTTTGGTTGTTTTTTTTGATGATGTTGTTGTTCAGTTTTGTTTCTTTTTAACACTATCCACAAGAATTAAAAAAATGAGCCATTTATTTTTAAATTAGTATCTCCTGATCTAGCAGTAAACGCCTATACACCACTCAAAAAACCCAAAAGAAGGCAAAAGGTCTTTTCTTAAGATTAAAAACAAACAAACAAATCTATGTGACTAGTACAATCTGCCATGTGCTTCTTAAAATGTAAATATCATTGATGGGCACTTATAGTTGTTGAACATTAAGAAATATGGGGGGGGACACAAAATTTGGAACAACACAATTTACTTGAAGAGATGAGTTGATTTTTTTATTAAGAGTAATCTATGATAACTAAAACCACTAGAAGGCAGTCCAGTTATTTTCTTCAAAGCTGGTACTTTTCCTCACAACTAAAGCGTTGCTGTAGAAGAATCTCAGCCAAAAAATAGTTTATGGGAAAAGGAAGTCAATTGGTTTTGTAAGCTATAAAGGTCAAAATACTTCTGTGAAATATTCCCTTTGGAAAGCTTGGAAACAACCTTTTGCTCCAAAATTTTATGACAGCTGGTAAAGCAAAAAGACATATGCTTTTTTGTATTACCTAGATAAAAATGATTGATCTGACTTATTAACACTGATTCTCTCAAGACGAGAACAAGAGTTTTCAGCAATTTTACGCAGTTCTTATTATACATTAGCAATATCTGCTTTTAAACGAGCAATATTTATCCTAAACATCTGTTTGCAGGATCAGTTCAAGTATTTAGAAACTACGCTTCCAAATTTATTAGCTTACATGGAAACTATTTTTCAGTCTATTGAGAATGATTAACTGAAGCTTTTAAGGCTACAGAAATAAAAACAAGCGGTAAGGTCTGATAAAAGTCATGCCTGTAATTATCTGATTCATAAACCAGAGAAGTTCAGTTACTTATCTTTGAAAAAGATTTTAGTTTTCTTTTCCATGCACTTTTAGATTTCAAAGCCAGGAAAGAGATTATACTATATTGTGATAAAAGAATAATAAATTCATTGTAGTGGATAAAATCCAAAAAGACTAAATAAAGTAACACAGACATCTACAAACAATAGCCTAGTAAAAATCTCTACAGTAAAAATCCATACAGCTTCCAGAATAGACAACAAGTAAGCACAAAAGGAATAAATAAGAAAATCTACAATTAACTGGAAATCTTTTAAGAAAGTGAGTCTACTAAATCCCACTCAAGTTCTCTAAAATAAAGAAATCTAGAATAGCTAGCTCTTTCCATTTATACAGTGATCCTCCTTGTTCTAGATCGAAATTGAAGAGTAGCACTAAAGAAACAGACTTCCACCGCAGTTCAATGAAATTAGTTGATGATGTAAGTTTTCACTTGTGGACACAAGAACAGTTGATAGGCATGGGCATGCTGGTTACATTCAACATTCTATCTGAAGAGATGTAGATATGCAAGAGCACTGACCTAGAAGGCAGAAAGGTGTTCAGGCGCTCATCTATATCACATACTTTTTTTCTGCGATCTGCTTAACTCACTGCTGCATACACACCAGACTTGCAAGAATTCTGAGAAAAGGCACTAGGCAGACACATTTTATCCAATACTTGCAAGCTCCCTGTCAACATTCAGGGAGAACACTAAAATTTTGTGCATATAAAGGCTGCTTGGCTTAAAATATACAGTGAACAGTAACTGGAATGTTATTAATAGTTTCAAAAATAGAAGTTGTTAGACAGTTATACTATTTCTGTTCCTCATACAGACTGCCCCACTTTCTCACTATTATATATAATGACCCTAATACAGTATTCTCACTTAAGCACATAACAAATATTATTTTGTCTTCCCAGGGAGCTTTTTCTAATTCTTTAACGTAACGCAGGTACATAACAGGGGATGCTCTCCCTGTCATGAAGCAGCACAACAACGAAGACTTCCAAACTTACTCAAATAAACGAACATTTTAGTGCTGACAGACAAGTAGTCTTTCACTGGTCTTAAAACAATTTTGATGCAAGTATTGTGAGCCAGCTTTCTTAAATAACAAGTTTGTTTTGCATGAGCTAGACCCTAAAGCTCATATAGCCACTGCAGTAGGACTCCCAGCCAACCAGTGCTTGAAGTAGAGTTACTTTTCCCTTTGCTTTCCACCAGCACACTACACAAGAACTCCTCCAGTTATTTTATTAGAAATAAAGAACCAGAACAAAGAAATTCTAAATAGAGAGAAGTTTAGACCTTCTAGATCACAGAAACCAAAGCACAAGGTTTTTAAGATTCCCTCCCCTCTGTGCATGGTGAGAGAACTCCTCTAGTTATTTTATTAGAAATAAAAAAGAACCAGAACAAGGAAATTCTAAATAGAGAGAAATTTAGACCTTCTAGATCACAGAAACCAAAGCACAAGGTTTTTAAGATTCCCTCCCCTCTGTGCATGGTGAGACAGCAGGGTACATTGTTTCCTCCAGTCCAGAAAACCCAAATGGTTGAAAAAAGATTCCACGCAGCGCTTTTTAATCCCTCTCTCCTGTTGGATCTGTGTCCCACTGTGCTCTCTAATCCAGACAGGCACATTTCCCATCTGAACTCCCTACTTACCAGCCCATCCTAGTCTGCTTGCCAGGAGGACGTGCAAATTTTGTTCAGTTAATCTTAAACAAGATGCAATCATCCTCTCCTCCTCAGCAGGTTCAGTCATGACCTAGAGTACACACACAACATAAACTAGAAGCTTTCACCCTTGTTAAACTACAACAGTTCTTTGAAAGATTACAGGTAACCACTAACAAGTTCAGCAGCTTTACCACAGAAGTTCCAATATCCATAATCTCTTCCAGCTACTCTCAAGGCAAAACCCCCCTGCTCTCAAAGGATGAGCACTGTGCTGAACTACACACAGCAAGTCCTCTCATAAGTGTTCAACAGCTACTTTCCTATGTTATTTTCAGACATCCCTTACTTCTTCCTGAAGAATTTTCCACTCTCTAAATGCTAGCAGAGATCAAATATTAAATTAAGAACAAGGTTACCTTTCCATAGTTTCTCTGCTTTCCTTAGAGAGAGTGTCAAGCATCACAGCACAAGCCACATGCAATGCTCTGATAATTTTGCACTTTGGCAACCAGCAGAACTTTGTGCATAACCTAACATTAAATGAGATTAATAATGTATGAGATCGTAATTTGATGGTACAGGAGAGAGATTAAGCTGTGTAAGAAAAGAGGAGAGGAACTAATTTACCATCCTCAAAAGTTAAGGGCATATTTACATGACCAAAAGTTAAACTGGAGAATGTATTTATGACTGCAGGCTATCCCAAAACTCTCATTAGTTGGTTCAAAAGTTCTATCCAGAGAGCAGTCCCATTGCTGCTTCCACCGCCCAGGCCATAAAAAGCCCAGAAAAAACAGGAAATAAATACCTGGTTTTCACACTGCATAGGAAGAGGGGAGTAACTATTTTGTAGTTTATTGCTAAAAGTAGCCAACTTAAGATTCCACCACTGACGTATTGGGAAGGGCTGAAAACCAAACCTACAGAAAAACACCAGAACTGGATGGTCTGCACCAAAGGTGTCCAAACAGAACAATTAACTCTCTAATAAAATATCATCTGTTGTTACATCATTTTATTTGGGAGGGGGAAGGGACACTAGACAATGATTTAATCTTAAAAAGAGTAGTAAAGGAACTGAAGTTTTTAGTAGGAATTATCAATTGTGCAGCAAATAATCCCTCAATTTAATAGCTCCACAGCACAGAAGATTAGACCGCCCTTAAGTCAACATTTGTGGACTGCTGAATATTGGACAGCGGTAAGTCAAAGGATCCCGTAATGCTCTCATTTTCTAACAAGACTCAGCACAGCAAATGCCAAAATCTCCCTGAATAAAAGAGAAGGCAACATTTTGAAGACAATTCTTAATAGAGATTTCTCAAGCACAACGGAGAAGAACTGAAGAACTTTTGCTGAACTCTCACCACACAATAAAATGAGACTTTGAACAAAGCATTTTTCTAACGATAATACGAAATAAAAGCTCCCCTCCACAATGGAATTGTTGGTTCACGCCCAGCCACCGAGTACCCTTCTACTTCATAGGAACAGAATGAATGATTTTCTTCTTCTACTCTTTATGAAAATAGATTTTCATAAGTATTACAGTGCTACTAAATAGAGTCAAGTTAGGGGTTTTAGTTTGTTTGGGTTTTACTTTACCTAATACACCTAAGCAATAAACTGATTAATTCATCTTGCTATGTGTTTTTCCAAATGCACAATATTACAGCCCACTGTATTTTCATCACACTAAACATTGCATCCTTCTTTGCTGAAGCCTCACAAAGCTCCATGAAAGCAAACATGACTTGCAGACATCATACGATTAGCTTAGAGACCTTTCATGCAATACTGGTCAGTCCAATGTTAGATACCATCTACCACAGAGACTTTAGCATCTGAGTTTTGGGATCTACTGTTGTGCATGCTAATTTGTACAAAAGCACCCAAACAACCAATATTGGTATATGTTTCTCAAATTACTCGAATAACCACATATGTGAGAATTTAGAGCCAACTCAAGAAAGAGAAAAGGGATAATGATAGAACAAAGGGACAAAAGGAAAGTATTGAGGAAAATTGAGACAAAATACAGCGATTTAACTCACATTATGGTGCGATATCTGAAGTATGAAATTCCTAAGAAAAATTCTTTAGGATAGAAAGGCAGATGAGGCTGCTGGTCTTTGAATTTTAACATGCCAAGACGGCTCTTTAATCTTGCAGCCTATCTATAGTAACATTCCACAGTTCTACAGAGCTAAGTTATTTTTTACTTGTCTTTCACTGTTCTTCCCATGCTACCTAATGCTAATGTGTAAACTGACCAACAGACTCTCAGCAAAAAAATAGAATTTTCCAGTTATTCCAGTGCTTATCCATTCAAAAAAATCTCAGTAAGGCTTGTCAGTGAAGTGTAACACACTTTTTGCACCATCACGTCTCCTATCCCTACAGTCCTCCAAAGATGAAATGAAAGCGTAAGGATTACTTCACTTGTATCTTCACACATGCTAACTGTAGCCAACATTTTGTGTCTGAACAGATGCTTTCCTAGCCTCAACAAAAATGATATTAAAAAATACAGTATGTTATTGATATGAATATATTCACTTATTAGCCACATTATGCATTAAGTGCTATTTAATGCAGGTAACTGAGGATAAGTTACAGTAAAAGAGAAAAATTTCAGTACAGTCAGAATGAAGGAAAGTTACTGTACTAATAATTTTCCCAAACAGAAGAAAAATCATTAAATTACCTCATACTACCAAATAAGCTTGCGCAGCAACTCATTCACTTATTAGAACTGAATTGGCAAATACAATTCCCATTTTCAGACCCTTCCCTGTGAACAGAATGTGATCACGATTCCATCTCGCGTCCACATGTCCTTCAGTTCCTATATATTGTTTCACTGTGCTTTGGTATTAAATTCTGAATACATCTGTGAAAACCCATGAGATCCCCAATCCTGCAGAACTTCAGCAGACTATATTCATACTGAAGTTGGGCTTGGCAGTACCAAGCAGAAAAATTACAGAGTCTAGAGCTGAAGGACAGTCTTGACACTTTAAGCTGTAAAATTTTGGTAGACATTAGAATTACATTATTACTACAAATTAAAAAATTAAATGAACTCATATTTTTCCAGGCTATAATGCACTGCATAACAAATTCGTTAATATTTTAAGGTGGTCTCCAAAATTTTATATATACTTAAGAAGCACTTGTAACAATTACAATTTCCAGAGTTAACTTGCAGAGCAGCTCAAGTGTTACTAGAAAAAGTTTAAAAGGCCATTTAGTTTTTATGCAAACAGAGTATACAACTTCCCCTATGCATTACAAGCTCAGTTTTGGCATTGTCACTTACATCTTCCTTATAGGCACATCTAATGCTTATTTGTAGCTATGCTAATCTGACAAGAACTGCGATAAAAAAATAATTTCTCCACCATTAAGGAGGACTATTAATAGTCAGCATTTTTGCAACTGGAAGTCATTTGTTCTTATTTTCACTATTGCCAGTTTCTAAACACAGGCCAAACTTCCTTTTGGACAGGGTAATTTCACTTACTTCTTTACTAGAAGTTTATAAAGAGAAGTTCAGCATTACTTTAGAAAGTACAGGGACTATGTGTAATCAGGCCTTACAGACAGTCGTACCATCTAGTATGGCAACAGAAAAAAGTAGTATTCATCCACATTTAACCTCAACCAAAGGGGAATTCTCAAGAATGGTTAAACAGTCACTTGATCAGAGTCTCGGGAGTATCCCTGTATGGCCAGAGCGTAAAGTGGAAGCAGCAATTCCAGCTTCCTTATAAAAGCATAACAGACATTTTAGATGCAAGTTTTCCTGACAATTGCTTCTAAATTAAGCTATTAAACTTTTGACAAGAAAAGCTACTCCTATCCTTATGACAAGTATTTCAGCAATTCCTCATCACACCAAGCAGAATGAGTATGCAATGCAGTGTTACACCTCCAGGGATTGAGAGAAAACAGAGGGATTAAAAATGTCTTGCAATAAGGAACCAAATCTAATCTATAAAATTTGGCAGAAAATCTAGAGATAATTCAAGTTGGACTATTCTGTTCTGCATTAGAAATGTAAATTATAATATAATTGTATAATAAAAATTACTGTTAACATTTATTCACAGAGTAGTTTTTCCTAACATCTGATTTCCTAAACCTTCAATTAGTTATTTCAAGTACACAGTCTGAAGCCTAATTATTTTGCAGATTTATGGTAGCTGAACATCAGAGCACAAGTATTTGTACACCATCCCATCTGCAAGACTAAAAAAGCATTTACCTCAGAAGTTCCAGGCAATTAAAAAGGACAACTCCAAAAACCTGTAACAAATGCACATGTGCATATACATGCACACACTAGCAGTATATACTTATACAGTTCAATCTAAATCATCACGTTTTCCTGTAAAGAAAGTCATAGTGTAAGGCTGCTACTGTGCGAAGCAGCCATATAAATACAAAAAACAAAGCCCGGCTCCAAAACATTAAATTATAAGTAAATAAATAATCATGAAATTATTTTGTCTTCTGACGTCTTCCCTCTCCTATAAAGATCTTTATTTAAACTGAAAGCAAAACCAGGTTTTGATAGTTAGTACCAAGCACACTTCAATAAACTTTAGTAACCAAATCTGTCAGAGGTAAGATGTATCATTATGTACTAAACTACAGAGCTCGTCACCCTATTTTAGACTCAAAATTGGGGAGAGGGAAAAATTTCCATTAAGCAAGTCACTTCAAAGCAGTCACTATCGTCATTTTCAAACTCAAACTATGTCATACTATCAATAACGTTATATTATGCCTTATTCTTTGCATCAGTAGTAACACAAAAATCAGTTAAAATATATTCCCAGTAGTCAATGTTTTTTCAGGTTGGAAAGCATTTAGAATTCACATGGCCACATTATCCTTTCCTTCTATTCATTACTCCCCTATTTCCAAGACCTTATTTCCACAAATATTCTTCACACATCTTGCCAACTTTCTCCTCATTTCCATCTTCCTTACTGATGATACAGCTAGGAATTGAGGTATAGTTTGTCATCCAGATGATGAAAGAATCATTTCTTCAAAAATAAACAAAAGAACACTGCCTTCCAAGGTTATTACTTTTATTAGTTCTTATTGCAAAGACAGTAGGGAAAAAAAGGAAAGGCAAAGGAAACTAACTATGTGATGGTGAGAACTATAGCATTAAAAAGTACTGAGTAGAAAGTTAATGGAGATGGGAGGATATTTAAAAAGATGTACCTGTATAAGACTTATTTCTTACATTATTAATCTTTTTTGAAGGGGTGGATAAGGGAAGGAATAAGTTTCCTGTATTCCTATACATGGCCTTAAAGCTCAAAAGGATAAGGAATCTTTACCACAAAACACAGCAGAGAGTTTAAAATACATGCACAACACAAGGATTTATAATCGGTTAATTCCTCTGTAAAACAGTTCTGATAAAACAAGCTATCTTAAATTCATCAACTGATAATCCTTGTGTCTCACAGGCTGGTTTTCTTAAAAATAAAATTTGATAAAATTCCCTGTTGAGAAACTGATTGATATCCAATAAATACCATCTCTTCATATGAATTTAAATCATCAAGCATACAATTTTTCAAAGTTCATGTCCTAACTACGTAAATGATTTGTTTGTTTCTTTAGAGAGCATACCTTTATATATTCAGTATGATGCATTTAATGTTTCCTTCATAATGCTTATTTACACCCAGGAAACTGTTTAAATTCTGTTCTTCCTGATTTTTGATCTCTGTATCAGTAATTAATACCAAACCGCAACATCAATTTTTGGGACTGTAATCTGTTGCCAAGGATACTAGGGATATAATTATTTTATTGTAGACTAACTGAAAGACTTCTCTTTGTTGAGAGTGCAATTCAGACTCATCTAGTGTTAATTGCACCTACACACCTCCTTTCGTCAAGATATTGTGGAGTACTATGAAAATTATACACCAACACTCTTGTGACTCAAATTCTGTTTCTATTACATGGACAGGGAAACTACAGCACAAAGGCTCTGAATGACTTGCTGAAGGTCAAAACTTCAACTGGAAATGAAATTCAACTGTCACCCTAGTTCTGGCTGCTAACTTTAAAGAGGTAGCAATGTACATATTTGCCTGGCCAAAGATAGCCTTCCACTAGAAATTCTTACTTTGTGTGAGTTCAGCTATACAATTGTGAAAGCTTATTGTATTCCTCAATGCTATCAACTTAACTATTGTATCTCATCAGGCAGAAATACCACTATCACACAAAGTTTCGTCATTCCTCATCATCATGGTGCAGCTGTTACCTTGCTTGCCAAAACTGCCAGCCCTCAGGAGGAAACATTATTCGATTAGCTTAGGTTACACTCCAAAAAGCACAGAACTTGAAAGAAAACTAAGCCAATGCACCAAGAATTAAATTATTGCAACTGTAGTGATTGAAAAAAAAATGCTAAGGAGATTCAGTACTATGGGTATTTTTTTCCCCTCCCTCATTTTTTTAAATAATGGATTTCACAGTATTTTTACGGAATAATAGAATATTCCTCTTCATACAGGAAAAGCTCTGAAGCTTGGTATGAGTCCTGTGGACTCATTTTTTTTGCCACTCTTATCTTTAAGGCAAAGGAAGGAAAATGGGAAGGGCGGGGGGTGAAGTATTTTCAGGAAAAGAAGAAAAAGCATACATTTACCAAAGGTGGAATTCAACTCAAATGCATCCATCAAATATTAGAAAAGATTAAAATCATCATGTTACAAAGACAGGAAAGAAAATACTCAAGGGTTAAAACAGCTTGAAGAATTTTAAGCAAGTATTTGGAATTCAGAACTCAGATTTACTGCTGCAAGAATTTTATGTCTCAGTTCAAGAGCATACCTTCTGTAACTGGCCTTGCATGCAGTTCCAGTTCATAGATTTCAGCAGTTCATTGGAACCGGGACAGTTTCTGTCCCATATTTCAATCTATATGCATCCTGTTCTATGTAGTTCGACATGTCTTGGTAGCCTCAAGATTTATTTGTAACAAACAGGACTATAACACATATGATGAAATAGTCTTAACATCTTACAAACTGTTTCCAAAAAAACCCTATAGTCAACTATCTTCATGTTTTCCATGTTGAGTAAGGAGTAATCTAGGACTCAGAAAAAAAAAAATCAGTATTTTCAGATAACTTTCACATGTAACATCAACAAGTCTGGGAAAAAAAATCCTACTATTTATCAGAACTTATTCAGTAGTACTTTGGGAAAAGTCCTTTAAATACATAAACAAATAATATTTCAGCTCGTAACTCTCAGCTGAAATTTCATATTTGGGCTACTACAATTATTGTGGTTAAATTATTAAAACATATCACTATGTATTTAATTTTGAAAGTTTAAGTCAATTTCTGGTCTTATAGCTAGTTTGATTTAAAAACAACAAAACAAAAAACAAAACCATTTTTGTGCTATTAGCACTATAGTTTTGGAAACCAACTCTGAAGAAGCCACAAAATTAAATACCTACTTTGATTCTACACATTGCAGGTATTTTCATTTGTTTTTTCGCTCTTAATCATGCAGTTCAATACATCTACTACACAAGGCAATCAAATCCAGGTCAAAGGTACTTCACTCTGGATTGTTTTTTCAATTGTTTGTTGCAAGCTGCTTTTCTCAGATGGGTCTACTAATTGCTGTCATAAGACCATTCCAACACCCTAACCGAAGGCAGTACAATTCAAATTAGCTTTTTATCTGTCATCCAAAATAGTGCATCAAATATTAATTGTCATGGCCATCGCTATTTTAAGCTTATTCCTTCTCAGCAAGTAGTTTAAAGAAAAGCCTTAATAACCATTTGGATTTTACCAATACTAACATTTTGAAAAAAAAAAAAAGTTCAAAAAAGACTCTTGCACACTTACAACCTTCATTGGGAGTGAGAAGAAGAAAAGGTAGATTCATCTTTGACATACTACTATTTTTGGTAGATGTAGGTATCTCTGAAAAACAAGTGCTACCATCTAGTTTCTTGGACAAGTTTCTTGAGAGCAGCATGATCATGAAACCATCCTTCAAATCTGTCTAAGCCCTGCACTCCTACTTCTCCTTCATGAGTTCTGAGGAGAGAAGGACACAGCCTCCTCCAGTAGGGACATTCACCATGTAGCTCTTTGTGCATGCAAAACACTTCTGTAACAACCTTATACTTTTAATAAGAACATTTTGTCTTTCCAGAAATATTTGACACAAAAATTGTAGATGATGTACATGAGAACTTGTGGGCTCTTCTGCAATTCTTAGTGATGCTCTGCTGACACAGTCAGGAGAAACTGTCAGGTCTGGGATGACAAAAATAGTTACTGCATGCTTTTATCTTTTTTCCTCTATCAGATAAGCATGTGCTTTGCTTAGTTACTCTTCTATAGGATGAGCAATGCCTTAAGAGTCATATGGGCTTGTTTCAACTCATGTGGGGGAGACAGACAACACAGAGAGCCTCATAGTAGCAAACTGGTGCACAAAAGGCATGAGATCTGAGCTTTCTTAGGGGAGTACCACAAGATCACCTAGAGGGGGAAAGAAAAAAAAAGATGACAAAACAAAGCAAGCAACACTCAAAAAATTCTCCTCTTTCTCTTTGGCAGAGATACAAATTACAAGTATCTTAAAGGATTAAGGATTTGGTTCTCCAAAAAGCATTTCTTCCTATTTCAAAGAGTAAGGCTAAGCGTTGTTGCAGTTTCAGTATTTACCATTTGTTATCCTGTATGGAAATCTATACGAGTTACGTAAAATAAATATGATCATGTATCTACATTAATCAACAGACCAAGATTAGCAAGCATTTATCAAGATACTACCACCATGGAATACTTGACTGGTAATCAGTCTCAATGGGTGAGAAGAGCCATGAATGTGTCAAAGTGTTTACCAAGTCTTCGTAGAAACTTATCCCTTATTTACTAGACCACCTCAAACTAGCCTACTAACTTTGGACAAACCCCTCAATGCACTATCATTTTGACTCCTGTTTCAGTCCTAGTTTGATTACAACAATGCAATATTCAAAAATTGCTTTAAGTATCATTTAAGTTCAAAATGCTTGCATCATCATTATAACTGGCTAAAGTAGTTCAGATGAAATCTGTGGCTAAGCTAGTAATATTTTTGAAGGGCATTTCATGGAGATTGTTTCTGAATTTTTTCTAAACAACAGCCATTCCAGGTACACTTCCTTACCAGCTTATTCACTTGGCTCTTTTGCAGCATATCTGCTAGGCTGCCCCAGAGTCAAGTGCCTCTGACTTTGAGGAGTCCATCCAAACGTTGAATGGAGCCTTATCCTTTTTTCAGAAACTCTACTGTTGTTTGCTCAAAACTGGACCACGGTCACCTTTTGAAATGTTGAAATACTCCATGGAAAGTTACTTTGCACCATCCGCTTACAGTGATCAGGTTACACTCCCTTGGTTAACAGACTGTACTCATGTCTTCTGTGGTTTGTTCAATGCCATTCATTTATTTATCACTTCAGACACCTGCTTTGAGAAGACAAAAACCCTCTATGTTTTAAAGCTTGGTACAAATTTCAATACTGTTCAAATTTCTCCTTTTTTACTGAAATTTTACAGCCAGTTAACTCATCTTATTACAGAATTCTGTCTGCCACTTGGGGAACAACTGCAATTCCTGAGACTCATGAGGATAGGCTGTTGAGGGTTTCTTTTTCCTAAATTCAGACTATGGTAATTCTATTCAAGAAACCTAATAAGCCAAGTCTAGAAATTCTGAAGTATTCAACTCTACCATAAATGCATGCTAACACTAGCTTTGGCTTTTTTGAATAAGTAAATGAAATTCTAAAATACTTCAGGCTGCAGGAACCATAGGATTCCAGTGCATATCTTACAGAGACTCAATGTTGAAAAGTATTTTAAAGAAATATTAGCATTCTTCAGCTATAAAACCCTGGAACAGAGTTGATGACTCATACTATAGGGGTTTCAAATTAGGCATTACCAGCCTCCTGCTGCAGATATACTTTTTTAGTTCTAATGTCGCTGGTCCCTTTTTATAGATGCAAGTTTGTATGGGAAGGTGTTTGAATAGAAGAAAAACAGTTGGATCACATTTTACAAAAATATTTGTTGCTTAGCTGTTACCCAGATGGAGTCTTGGGTGTAGATTCAAGAAGTTTCATGATAAGTGGCACTATGACTAGTGTCCAGTACCAAAATGAAACACAAGACAAATATCTACATTTATTTTGTAGCCATATAGATACCTGTTACTAAGTCCTGGAACATTCAGCACAGAATCAAAGCAGAAGTTGGTATAATTATCCATTGTTAAAAAATCCAATTTCAGCAGTAAAAACCATTCAGATGTCCTATGTGAAAACTGACATATGAAGAATTTAAACTCAGCCACATAATTTGCTGGTTTGCTTGCCGTTAGGGAGTGGCAAGAAAAGTTTTCAGAGGACAATTTATTTCTTTGTCCATATCTCGCACCTGCTAGTGAGAAAGTGCAATTCTGTGCACTTAACAAGTAAGTGGAAACCCACCACAAGAGATACTAGTCTCCTTAGCAATTCCTGGCAAAGTAATTATTTTTTTTAACGTCCACTCACAACACCAGCGGCAATCAGCCTTCTGCGTGTTACTACAAGGTAACAGCTACACAAAGAAAGTGCAGTGGATCCAGCTGAACAAACTTACAGTCCTGAGTGAAGACCTTCAGTCTTTGTGGATCTCAGCGGTGCCAACTTGAGCAGCCTCTCGGTAGCTACGAGCAATTTAACATCAGAACTTAGATTTTAAAGGGAAGAAAAGGTCTCTCGGTGAGCAGTTCATCTCTAGCTACAAAGGTGAAGAATCTGCAACATTACACATTATAGAGGCAAAATGGTATCATTTAAGAAAGAAAGAAATTGTGGTATAAACACAGAAGTCTCTAAATCACTTGAAAGAGCACCCTGTGATATGCAAGTGCTTTGACAATGTGAGGCTCTCATATACAATGCAGTCTTAAACTGTACTGAGCGTCTTTGAATGCTCACGTTAATTAGAATATTACCATCATTGGTAACTCATTTCATGGAGAATACACTACAATCAAAAGCTAAGCATTTTTTCTTATCTTAGATACTGTGACTGACCACAAAATTTGTGTGCTTTCTGCATCAACTCACAGAATGAGATTTATGCACAAATTCTCATCTGAAATTAAAGGTGCATTTAAACTCTTGAAGTTAAGCTGAAAGATAAGGCTAATTTAAATATCAGTCAGAGGCTATATGGTTCATGGGTTCCATACTGGATAAAAGTCTTCCTTGCAAAATTCAAATACTTCATTGTGTGCTCTTTGTAACGTACTGCAAATACTTAGCACTAGTGTTACTAGTAGACATGAAGTGGCTTAAAATATTACTGTACTTACTCTATCCCAAGACTGACAGATGGTGCTTT
>NW_009630402.1:50187-59940 GCF_000690535.1 Cariama cristata
TCCCAAAACTGACTGATGCAGTTTTAGTCACTTTACAACACAAAGGATCACAATTTTGTGATGCAGGTAGAGGATTTAATTCTTTGTGTGTAGGAGACAGCATTGACAATCCTCTTACCTCAGTCCTAAGCATGGCTGCTCTTTGTAAAATATTTTTGTTGCCTGTTTCACCAGATAAAAAAAAAAATTTACTCTATGTCGAGCGGCCAGCAGAGGGAAGCATCTCATTCCCAAAACTAACACAGTACAATGTTAGCACAAAACGTTCAAATTTGTGGTCGTTATGATTCAGCTCAAAAAAAGCTGTTTCCTAATTAAGCTTTTTAAAGCCATGACTGACTTGTATGGGACAGCATAGATGCTGAAACTACCAAAGAAACCTGCAGTGTTCTCATCAGATGATGTTTGCTGTTGGAGCCCACTGAGGTACTGCTGCATGAGGAAGGATACACATAAGGTAACATTCTGTGAGGGGAAGTTTAACTTTGGCATGAAAATTTTATTCAGACTCAGAGTTTGGTTTGTGGTTGGTTGTGGGGTTTTTGTTTCTTTTTCTGTTCAGTTTGGGTTTTATTGAGGTTGTTTTGTTTTGGTTTTTAAAGTGTTATAAAACTCAGTTCTTCCCTGATCATAGTGGCAGTTAGAAATATTTGGTGAAACAAATGCCTAACTACTCCATGCTGTCCTGTTTTCATCTTAATTATGCTTCCAAATTCCAAGTTGAAGGGATACAAATTCCTTTAAAATAAATTGAAGCAGTAAATTCCGCTCAGAAATCACATGAAGGTAAGAATTACTGGAACGTGTCTCACCGATACACATGTTTTCTGAAGCGATACCTGACATTTAACACTGAATTGACTATTACAATAGTGCTTTTCTCAGATTTGTGAAAATCCTTTCTGTTTCCAGCATATTGATTTTGATTTGTTATTGTCTCCTCCATGAGGCCAAACCTTTGAGGGAGGTCTTCACATATTTACCGTCCCATCAGTACAGCCAAGAAGTCTGATGTACCTCTGTGCCTCAGCTGCAAATTTATAATGTTAGAAGTGATTATCATTAGAGTAAGAAGATGCCAACCCATTTATAATTTTATAGATGATAGAAACTTTAACCCAAGACTTTCATTAGGTGATCAACACACATAATAGAAAAAACATTTCTAGCAAAGATTACCACATTTCAGGTCTCAACTCATTCAAGCTCACTTAACAGATTAGTAGCAAATTCGCGCACACGCACTGCATTACTTTCATACTTAAGTCTTGTTTCCATTACCAAAAAAGTAAACAAAAAAAATTACTACTGTGTTTTAGTAACAATGACTAAACAGTTTGACTGATCAATAGCAACTAAAATATTTAATACAAGCAGAACTAGTTGAGAAATATATTTGACCAGGAATACTCATTTCAGCTCATTATTGTTTGCCTTAATTTACCACCAGAAGCTGCTAAGTAATTTGAAGGTAAAGTCCTTCTGTCTTCTGTACTTAACACAGTAGTTTGGGATATGTGCCTTCCTGTACTTTAGCTCAGATAAATAGTTAAACCAAGCCAACTACCCGGAGGACACTTTTTTTTTTTGCTTTCCTTCACACAAAATTTAAGAGAAGGTCATCAACAGATTTTGTCTGTCTTTAGGTGCAGAAAAATGACTAAGCTTAAACAGATATGGAAAAGCTGCACAAGGGATGTGCAGTACTATTTCACATGTTGCAGAGCTCTTATCACAGGTTGTAATAAAAGCAAACATGACAGTTGTTTCAGCAGCTTTAAGACTCATTCAATCAGCAACAGAAAAACCATGATATTCTCTGCAAAGCAACAGAATCAGAAAGATGGGGAAAAAAGTAGATTAGCAGCTGAACAAGTCTTGGTGCTTCAAGGCTATTATCACAACGTTAGAGAAGCACTGCATTTTGCAGCAAATCAGTGACCTGGCTTGACCTAAAAATCAATACCATATTGAACATTACCATGCCAGAAACCTGTCATACTTTTAAAAAGCAAAAAATTTCAAGAAGAGAAGCCAAATTGAGGCTAAGGCCATATTTTGGGAAAAATAATCAGATTTATTTTTACAAAGTTCTATGTTTTCCAGAAATCACAGAAAGACTAACATTTGATGTCTATTTATGTAGCATTATGAGGGGGAAAAAAGAACAACCAAAACAGATTTCAGCATTAAAAATGCTCTTGCAGCTTCTAACTTCTGTTTTGTATTTATTCCTCTAATTAATGTCAGTAGTCTCTGCAGAGTCTTGTTTGGGTACACTGGAAAAAGCTGTACCAACTTTAACAATAACTTTTCTTCTCTTCAATCTACTCCCCTACTAGTTTCATTTGGTTTTTACTTCAAACAAAGCAGTGTCTGTACAGTCTACTACTTACAATAAACACTTACATGCTTTCTCTTTTTCAGGGCTGAAAAGCAGCAATGGGAGACAAAGTTAGCTGCAATTTTCTCGAACCTTATTTCTAACCAACTTCACATATCAGACAGGTGCGCCTTTCTTTATTACTTCTTTATTACTCTGCTAATAGTCTACAAACAATATTTTTACGGGTCATACTGCCAACAGCTTGCTGCAAACCTTCAATAACAAACAAGACCTGGATAAGTGAATCACATTTCAGTGACAAGTCCAAATGTAATTCTGTCTCGGACTGTGATGACAGGCATTCTCTGCTGAGCATGACCACTCAAGCTAGAATTGTTTCTGGTATATGTGGGAGCTTAAATGGTCATTAATTGCTCTCTCTCTCTCCTTTTTTTTTTTTTTTTTTTTGAGATCCAGAAATACTTTGTCCCAATGATTTCTCCTCCTATAGTTATTGCTGACAATCCACTTGTCAGCGATTTGTTACTTACATCACACAGAAACAAAAACTAGGCTTAAATTAATAAAACCCTGCCTTCAATATGAAGAATTTATTACCAGTTCATAAAATTGTACATCTGAGTCCATTTCATAAATGTTCTTCAAAAAACTTTCATTAACAGAACATACAAACGGCAGTAAGTCAGAGAAAGTACTGATTAAGGGTTGATTTAATTCCTCCTAGTTCTTTCTCTGAAGCTGCTCAAACAAGTTACTGGACTCTTCTCTCCATATCTATCAGTATATTTATTAAATAAGGATTGCTGTAGTGCTCAGCTGCAGAGAAGATTTAGTTCACTGTAGCTATGCCTTAACCTTTTCAGTCTGTAAAGTAAGCATGTTTATTTTCAGACAGGCTTAATGATTTTCGGTAAGGGCTAAACTCTATTTCTCATTATAATATTGCTTTGGGAACTTTCTATGAATTTGATTTTTTTTAAATTGAGAATAGAAGGCAAGCTCTTCAAGGGGGAGAAGGAAAAGAAAAAAAAAAAGAAAAAGAAAGGTTTTGCTGACAGTCATTCCTTCTAACATGGAATTTGGCTGGCAATCTTTAGCCTGCCATTGACCAGGAATGTCCAACTAACATTTGTATGAAAACACATCTGTTCTCAGTTGCTTACAAATGAATTTGCCAGTTTTAGTTGAATGTACAAAAATCAGATTTGGTTCAATTTTTCATTCATTTTATTGTCACTACTTGGATCTTAAATAAGGCTGGCATCCCATGCAAACTGCTTGTTGTTTTTTAACAGCAGTTTTCCTGAGAGTTTTAATGGACTATTTGTTCTGTCTAATTGCCCAAGGAAGAAAAGCTATATTTCAAAAAATCAAAGTGGATATACTTACTGAGAGTTAATGGGCTATTTGTTCTGTCTAATTGCCCAAGGAAGAAAAGCTATATTTCAAAAATCAAAGTGGATATACTTATCTGAGGATGTTTTATTCCTCCGTGATCGAATTTAATCTATTCACCAGTTTACTTACTAAGATACCAACACTACCCCCACGCCAAACCTTCAAGTACTGTAAGCTGAAGAGTCTGCAATCTCTTCTCAGGCATTGCTATGAGTGACATCCTTGAAACTACTTCTTCAAGCATTCTACTCAGCTCCTATGTTGTTAGGAAAAATATGAAGATGACTTAGAGGAACATGGACAACAGCAAATAGATATTTTTGCTGATATCTAGGGTAAGAATAACTCCACACAGATCTCTCTCATCACACTCCATACAGAAACCATATTTGTTGCATGAGATGTTAAAATTACTTGGCTTCAGTTAATTTCTTGTTTTATTCTTTTCACAGTAATTCAATGAAGAAATCATGCAGCACAAGTAGATCTTGCTTTCCACCCTAGCACCTTGTCTGTTACAATGTACAAGTCTCTGGAAAAAGTTTATATATATTAGCTTTGTTAATATGAGTGTATTCAAGTACAGTGTTATGAAAACAGGAAGTTAAATTCACCAATATCTCTGTGGATGGTTTTCTTTTATGTGGAAGTATTGCTTTCCAACAATGACCAAGTCGTATCTTAGAATAATGGACACGCAAACCCCAGATACCTAGGTTCAATAATGGAAAGCATAAGCCTTCAATGTGCCACCCTTTCTGATAGGGAAACAAAAAAGTTAATTCCTCTTGTCTGGACAAAATGCATTCTCTTTTTCTTACCTATGATTAATTACATCAGAAAGCTTGAGCAGGAAATCTTCAAAAAGCATTTTTGGCTTACTGTGTGCAAAACTTGAGCATTAAGTTAATACTATTATTTAATGGTACTTGGTAAAACTTGTATTGAACAACAGAACTGTTACACTAACAGATAACAGTATGGGGATATTTCTGTGCATTTTTCTGGTTCTTAGTACTCTCTTAAAGTCTGGGAAAAAAGTGCAAGCAGAATAAGCATTCTCAACATCTAGCCACAGATCACTTGTAGTCCAACAAGGCAACATATCTCTGACTGAACTTAGTTGAGGTACTGCAATTAGAGACGACTTCAGTTACCATGTATATTTAAGTGAGTCACAGTGAAGGAAAAAAAAAAAAAACACACACACACACCCTGAGAAATCCTGGATAGCAGAGAGAGATGTTTTTCTGACTTCTGAAAAACTTGAAAAATTCAGCTGAAGCACCAACCCAGAAATAATTTCAAATGCAACTGCAGTCAAACTCTAGTAATGACAGATAGCTGCTCTCAGCATCCAAACTCCTAGAATTGCAGGGACAAATCTTGTTACAACAAAGTTATACAGATTACTAAATCAGGGGAAACAGCTAGCCTACTCTCTGCTGATGATTTACGTGCCACAATCATCCTGTGAACTCACATCTATGCAAAATTCATATCAAACTGCTACAAAGATGAGGGGAGAGAGAACACGTGGCTAGATGAACATCAAATTAGAAAACAGCTCCCAACCCAATAGGTAGCTTTACTTAAAAACACAGTGAAGTAATGAATTAGTGCACCAAGTGTCTTGATTCTTACTTGGGTTTCTTTCCCCCTCAAAATAAAAGGGAGATCTACAGTCCTTAAATTCACCATAACTTAACATACTACTTAACCCTACAGAACATTACTATGAACACTTTCTTTAAAGGTGGTTTGTGATTACAAGCAAGATACTGACACCTCTGGATCTATTGCAAAGCACACAATTTTCACTTAAATCTTAGAACATGTGTTTTAAGCGTATGCTCTACTGTAAACACCTGGAAGGGTGTGGAAACATGGAAGAAAAAGTGGAACAGAATATTTATGATCTATGGATGTATTCTTCAATACTGCAAATACTAGTCCCAGACTAGACGGCAAAAGAAACAATGATCACCTTCCACACTTCTCATGCACTTCGGTGGGACCTGTATCTTACAGAATTTTATGCTAGAACAGCCCCAAACTGTTCTATTACATTTTGTATAACCAAGCAGTAAAGAGGATAAACTTTAGCTAGAAAGAATTTATTTTCACACACACAAACTCAGGTTAGTACAACGTAACTGTAGCCTTCAAAGCCTATCATACCAAAGTAAGAACTAATCTTGATTTCTTATCAGCAACTTTGCCATACTAAACAGTTAGCTTCATAATACAGTATTATCACTCTTCAGTGAAACAAGTCAAAAAGGTAATCAAAGGTAAGCATGTTATGAAGCGTTTTCCAGTGTTCAAGTAAATATATTCACACTTGGCCTTCAGTAGCTATTATAAACAGGAAGGGAAAGAAAGAACCCCCCCCCACACACACACACAAGCTTCATCTTGTCATTCATTAGGTCAAGTTCAGTTCATTCTTCAACACAAAATACAACTATGCAACTGCTTTGGCATATTTCCTTTTACTAGATTTCACCATAGGGCAAAACACCATCATACTTACTCTTCAATACTAGTGTTAAGCCATGTATGAGCTTGTGAATACTAGAGAGAATGATATGCTTAAAAAAAAGTTTGAACAACTTTTCATTTCAATATCTTTCTTTCTTTGGCCTCAATTACACCAAAATACTGCTACTTTTGTCATTATCCGCAAGTTCATTTTCTTCCTCCCCTGAGCCCTTAAGTTCAATTAAAAAGTCAGGTTTAGATCAAGTTAGTCACTTCCATTATTATCAACAATTACAGTATCCAGCTGTGCACAAAAATAAGTATATTCTTATACAGAAGTATACAGCAATCTCTTTCATAAATTATTTTTGCAGCTTTTTCCTCTAGTTACACACTTATGGATATTTTCATACAATGCCTGGTTTCCTGTTTCACCATCACTTCCTGTCTAACAAAGCTCCAGAAAACATAAATCACAATGTTATTCGTGAATCAGTGTTAACCCTAATGTACTCTCTGTAGACTCAGGAAACAGTGAGGTGGTTTGATGCTACTAATATCCATAGTAGTATACTGAGACTGGCAAAACCATACGCTGGATTTATACATGTAGAAGTAAACACACACACCCCCCCCCGAACCATCCTATTTGTTATGTAATTTTATAACCCTGCAAAGTTTGGGAAGTTCCACAGTCTGGACTTTAAAAACTGTCGAAAACTTGAGGGTCAGGCATGAAAATTATGAGGATACGATATTTTATGCAAACTTCCTAGTTCATGCTGTTCTCTATTTCTTTAGGCAGTTCTGTTCTACAGAGGGCACAGCTGCTTTGTAGGAACACTGACCTCACTTACACAAGTGAGTCTGGATCCAAGTTAAACTTTAATGAAGAGAACTACTTAGTCTCATGACCACACTATTTCCATACATAGGATCCACTGTCATCCTAAAAACCAGCATTTGTATGATTTTAGACTCTAAGTCAAATCTCCACAAATAAATTATGGTCAAGGAACCATTAGCTAATTTTCTAGATAGTAGAGCAAGCTGAGGTATTAGAAAGCTTAAGAAGTTGTTTTGGTTTGCTTTTCAGGAGCCACTTCAGTAGCCTATTGAAAAGTCAGTCTTGTTCTGTGCCAAAATCAGCCTTTTGCACTGCTAGCTTCTTCCATTTGTGAAGAACTACCTTGTATCTAGCTGCCACAACTGCGAGACTTTTTCCAGTCTGGAGGTGGGGGAGCAGCAAGTGTGCCCTTCCCAGTATCAGGCAATACTTAAAGTTCACAAGCTAAGCTGTTTTATACGTAAGAAAATGATTAAGATGTTTCTGAGTCCTGGTTACCTTCCACCAGAAGCAGTCATAGCTGTTGTCTTACATCATCATTGTCCAAGGTGAATTTAAGAAAAACCTGTATATATTAACATGCTGGTAAGTAATCCACAGTTTGTAGCTGCAGAATTATTTTTACTTACTCCTTGAAGTTAGATATAAAGCTACTTTGTAGAAGTTTTAAGCATATTTAATTGTGGTTGCTTAATATAATTGGTTGCTCCGTACCAAGGGATTACTCTGCTGTGCACTGAACTTTACAGTTACATTTCCATACGGCTGAGAGATCTGTTTTGGAAAATTACAGCACCTGAGATTTTTTTTTCCAGAGCAAATTATAAATGCATGATACATAAGTATAAGTCATCTGCTATACCTAATTCAAGTTAGTGATCCAATGAGTGAATGCAATCATAAATGTTAATTTTTATATTTTTTCAATTTTGTCCTTTTTCCATGTCATTAAAGTAATTTTATCCTATAAACATACATGCAAATACAAGCTAGCATTAGAAATTATTTAATCAGCAGGGGATGAAAAGAAACTATTTCAAACAAAATGAGCTAGCCCACAAGTGCAACAAATTATTTAAGGAGGTATCATATGTTATCCAGTTTCTGTCAATGGTAATGGCTTATATTTAGAGTAGCCAATTGTGAAGGTTACCTTATTCAGCGCGGCTTTAACCATCTCTGAAACTACTGCCTACCAAACAGATATTAATCACTACTCCAGAAAACACGTGAGGGGCCCTGCAACAACTTGAGTTTGGTTATTTACTACTTAAAACCATAAATGAAGTATCTATACACAGCATCTGTTCTACAACATACTTTTTTCCACAGAATTAACCGTCAATGTATACACTATTTTTCAGTAGCAAAATCCATCCTTGTTTCTATCTGTCTTAAACAGGCAATAGATAGGCAACCTTATTTTGGGGTGCAGTAGAAAAGACATCACAAACCAACCTTGCTCTTCATAACACATACTTACATTCTTATCTGTATAACTTGCTTTGAGTAAGTAGATTTTATTTTTTATCATGTGACTACTTAACAGTTACAAAGAACTAGATATAGTCCAGAGGTGATTTATATTCAGATTCTGAGCGGATAAGAAATACTTTTATTATTATCAGGCATAATTGCCAATATTTTTAGTGCTACGCAAATTAATTATTGTAAAGAAAAATAATACCTGGTCAATATGGTTCAGGGATTCATCTAGTGTAGCAAATCTCATTTTCATATATCAGACCTAAGCAGTTCACTCTTTCTCCCTTTTTAAAAATCAGTGCATAGCACCAAGTGGGACAGCACCTCATGGGAACACTGATGTACTTGAGGGTAAACACAAAGTTGATCCCCTTTCTCTTCATGTAATATGGAATTCCCTCACTGCTCAATGCATTATGTCACACAGATGAGTTTATCCCTTTGTTATATGCCATTATGCCTTTGTATTTCAGAATAATTTTTTTTTTCCACGTATGGTTGACTACTTAAAGCATCACCCTGGTCAAATGTACAGGACTAATCTCCCAGCAATTCTATGTATCTTTCTTTCTAAGTCCTCATCATACTTGAGATAAAATCAACACAAAGGGATGTTTTCCTATGACTGCCAACTGAAGTCTGGCAAACAAACTCCATACTGTAAAGCCAGAAAGTGAGTCTATTATGAAAGCCAGCAGCCATACCACTGATTTTTGGCTGCAACATTGGAAAACAGTAGAAGAACTTACTTGGAATTAAATATTCCACAAGTCACTAAACTCAAAATACGTATTTCTGAACATGGAATTCCTGACTGGTGGAAAAGTTCAGGTATCTGATATTTAGTTTATTTATTTAGTTACTGTGGAGCAATTAGGTATGAAATTAACTAGTTCGGGACCCTGTCATACAAATTCTACAAGAAGGTACCCAAGTCATGTTGGGATTGTACACTGTTAGCACCGATTATTTAATGTTTCACAAGTCACTTGGTAAGGAAAACAAAAGTTAAGTTATCCTTAATTATTTAGAGAACGCAAATATAAGCTGATGACAGAAGACAGTTAAAACCCTACCCGATTCATGTTACAAACCCTTTGCTGATTCTGTCAAACCAGAAAGCCGTCAGATTACTATCACCAAGAACTTTCTTCCCAAAGTTTTTGAACTACCAGTGTCATAAATAAATATA